>NC_060886.1:10908107-10998107 GCF_014805685.1 Silurus meridionalis
CAACTCCATCAGCCCAGTCTCAAGGTAGTTGTCAATCAAAACATCATTTCATCCAAGCAGTGTTACTAGATTTCTTTTTTTTCCATCGGTAAAAGCCCATGACAGCGTTGCTATGACTCTATTTTAGCAATGTACACAGTTGTGTTTGCAACGTGCTCATAATTAGGGAGAATAAGAGAAAGAATGAGATAGAGAGAGAGAGAGAGAGAGAGAGAGAGAGAGAGAGAGAGAAAGAGGTGGGGAAAAACAGCAACAAGTTTGCCTCCCTGTGCTCAAGGCGGTTAATTTTCAAGATTGGCATTTGAAGTGCACGCGTGGCACAGCGATGGCATGGCGCTAAGTAACAAAAGCAGTGCTTCATTCATCCTCTTTGGAGAGACACTGCTTCATTTGCAGCTCGCTCTAATTAGATTAATGGTGTTGTGGCATACAAAGTGGGCCCACTTCACATTAGATAGCATACGAATTAAGACAAAAACACTTATTTCAATTCCAGGCAGAGAGAGAACAGCAATGGCTGAGGTATTTAGCAGAGCCCTTTATGGTGGAATGAGATGTTAATTGTCTGCCATTACCTCTAAACTGCTTGCTTGTTGTATTAATCATGTGCTAATTGATGCAGAGATAGAAATGTAGCCATGGGCTAGAGAGCAGAAGAGAAGGCAGGGAAAGATGGCGGATAAAGCATTATCTGGTAAACCATATGGATATGTCGTCATTTTGAAAGCTTGCCCACATGCCCACCAGTGCTTGCTTTGGTGCTAAATTATTGCGGCAGCGGTGTAAATTTCTTTGCGTAAAAAGAAAAAAAAATCACATCAAAAACGGGTGGTGTGAAAGTAGCAGGCAGCTGCATCGTGCAGGCACTCAACATCCTTTATAGACAGATATGCTGACAGGTTTTTTACAATGTAGCTGTGTCGTGGCACACACAATCCCCCATGCTATACAGATCGCATCTACTACAGGTGGAAGATGTCAGTAAAAGTGATTCTAAAGAAGATGATAGAGAAAGACATGCAAACATGAAAGACGTGTAAAAACAAGAGAGTGGAGAGAGGGAGGTACAGGGAGAAAATGATCTGTCAGATATGTGAGGAAGACGGAAAAAAACAGCATGACTCTGGACGCCGAAAAGACAAAAACTAGAGGACTCAGCATTGTAGCTCTGAACTACATTCTAAACTACATTTCTAAGGCAATCATTGGACATTAAAACACTGGAAGCAAAGCTCAAAGCTACAAGCAAGGCAAGAACAAAGCTACATGCAAGGAAAGGATGTTAACGTGTAGTGCTGCTGCATATTAATATTTATGTGGTGGAAATGTAGATGACATATTATATCCAAATATGATGATGGCATTCTGCCATTCTGTTAACATGATCCAACTACAATAACAGACGTATGTATTTAATGAACTGTATTGAATGTTCAAATTAATTTCGTTTTCAGCAGCGTGTGAAACAAAAGTAAGGCTATTTAGATATTTAGGATATTTAGAGAATCTATGCAGAAACATTAGCCAACATTACACAGTGGGTCAGCAGTTCTTAATCACACACAAACACACACATATCATAAAAGAATTAGCTTTAATTCTACTTTACATGCAAATATCATTTTGCTGTGTCTCAAAGTAACCCTCTGTTACATGCTGATGAATGTTACACAGGTTACACTTGGATGGTATGCTTTTGAAATCTAAAAGAAAGGCAGTAATAATGTATATTATACACACCTAGACAATAATACAAATAAAACAGTATATGAAAGTTATTTATTAACGGTTTTTAATTAATGCTCAATCTTTTGTCAGTGGATTATTATCATCATTATTATTAATTATAAACGGTTACAATAAATGATTATTATTATTATTATTATTATTATTATTATTATTATTATGTTATTTTGTGCATTCTCTATTTAATTATACACTTCATATTAAAGAAAAGAAATAAAGAGAAAAGAAATAGAAATAAAAGGGAATAAAATTCCAGTAAAGAAATTTCTTCATTACAGTTTAAACAAGAATGGTAATATGATGAAAAAAAAATTGTTTCCCAGTAAATATGGTATGAGTTTCCTGGATCTTTTTTCACTTTTTTTTGTTCTTATGGTGTTGATAATAATAGTGTTGGACTTAAGCAGTCATACTCACCCTCTGGATTTTCTTCTTTTTTGAATGTGATGTATCTAGCCTGATCCTTTCTGACCTCTAAAAGCTATTTTTTGTTTGAGCCTGAGACTTTATCATCTACAACGATGGCCCGAATCTAAAAATAAAGAGGATCAAAAACACACACACTCGTCAGTAAAGTCACCTCACATCTTTTTAACAAATCCTGCATGTAACACAAGATCCTGAGTAAAACTTATCTGGTTGAAATTAAAGTTGTTTATTGTTCCTTTGGACACTGAAACTCGTTGAGAATAATTTATTTTTATTTTTTTGCAAATCCCCAGGAGCCGACATCCAACAACACACATTTAGAGCTCATACTTAATAGTGATGCTGTAAATTTAAAACTCCTTGACAACAGTGATCGGAAGCAAAATTAAATGAAAGATGTGAAAAAGAAATTATGTCGAAAAATACGTCAAACTAACAAAAAAAAAAAAGAATTATAGCACAAAAGCACAGGCAGCATACACACTATTCAGATAGTGCCCCGGCAATTTTTTTCCTTCATAATCCACAGGAGCCTAATTACTAAAGCACTGCTGCTTGCTTTCAATCAGACAGAGGGGAAATGACACACTCTTTTGTTCCTTCTTCATATCACACATGATGCTCTGTCATTCTCCCTGCAACACAGAGACAAGCAGCAGCTCTCCCAGACTGCCATGTGTCCCCAGCATGGTTCACAGTGAGGGAGATGGAGCAGGACCCGTCATGGTGGCTGCACATATTTCATGCTTGCTCCTGGCCTACTTTTATCTGACTATTATTATTATTAGCAGCTTGGAAGACTTGGGTGCAGCTTAATAATCATTTAAGGCTTTGTTAAGCACTGGTCCTGCTCATCTCCCCCCTGAATTGAAAATGACATTCACCATGTCTAGTGTTTTTCTTCACAGCAACTCAGACTGAAAAAAGCCTTTTCAATGTTTTGACTTTGACAATGACTGCGAGAGATGCTGCCGGATTTCCATATGTACATTACGATCCCTGTGCTCTAGCACTGGATTTATATTATTAAATCTATTGAAAGATAACTAGGATTAGTCCCTTACTGTAAAAAAAAAAAGATTAAAATGGATGATTGTGTGACTCTGAAGAGTTGTAGTGGAGCTACATTGTGGAATATCTTGCAGAGATTCTCAGAGGAAAGCTGCCTTGTGAAGCTCATAGTGCACGTGAACCTGTGCCAGCACACCGGCGGTTTCTCTCAGCAGCAGGACAGGGGTGGCTGCTACCTGAGCACAGGAGGCCAGTGGAGATGCTAATCACACTCTGCTGCTGCAGCTGGGAACTCGCATGGCCTACTGAAGGTGTGACAAATACACACAAACGCAAACACATACACACACATGCTCAGTCAGACAATGCAGCTCAGAAGGGGGTCGGCCAGTGGGCGGCAAGCGGAGGTAAGTGACCCATGGATAGCTCCATTTGAGCTTGTGTGTACTCTTTGGTGTGTGTTTGTGTGTGAGTGTGTGAAAGTCATTGACTCGTGATATCTCTCCATAACTCACACACTCCTAACACGAGGAAGGAGATGATTCCTAGCACATGTCTTAATTAGATGGACCTCATGACCTATTGCATGCTGAACATTTTCTGAACTCATCATTTACCAATATTGCATCACCTCTTTCACTTTAGCATGGGTTAAATTTAGCATCTTGGTCCTCCCATGACAATGAGGAGAAGCAAAGGTGGAAATTCCACAATAAAACCAATCACTGAAACACCACACTGGGGACCATAAATCACTGGGTTTTCGGAGGGGCACTGGGAGGTCTGGGAAGTACACATTTCCCTTTTATTCTTCTTAGGAAGCCCAACTTCATCCTCCTGAACCAGGGTCACCTGTGGTCATGACCTTGTAAAGGGCTATTATGCATCTGAAACCATAGAAACCCTGAGGTGCAAAATAAACAAAACAAAGTTTCATTTAGGCCAAGTAAAGTGACTGTACTGATTTATAACATCCATCGTAATACTGAAGCAGCTGCACAAACAGAGTACATGGCATAACAATACCCATTCTCCAACTGAATCATTAGACCTTGACCCTCAACATGAGTTATAAGCAATACATTATCTGTAGGTGATTTATCCTGATCAAGGTTATCATGGACCCAGAGCTTAGTTATGGAAATAAATTATAACGGGGTATAAATCTAAACACTCTGTCTATATGTCTATATGTTCGAACATGTATGCACTGTTCTGACATTGCATAAATAAATGAATGAAAAATAAAATAAATAAAATGAAAGAAATCAAATTAATGCAATATTTTTTAATTTTAGACTCTCATTAGATTGATTAAATTGAGTCATCAATTAAATTGGCACTAAATTAATTGGGTTAATAAAATTAAATAAATGAAAAACAAATAAAGTTTACATTTGTTAGATCCCATTTGGGTAACACAGATGTGTATGTAAGTAAGTGTCTGTGTTTAACATTTAATATCTACATTTTCTAAAGATATGTTCAATTCAATTCAATTGCATTAATAAAGAATGAATGATTTGTTTATAATAAACTACATACTTGTAAATATGTCCCCAATGAGGAAGAAAATCTCCCTAAAATGGCATAAGGAAGTAACCTTTTATTACTGCTAAACATTCATTTCCTCGATATGCGGAATTGTTGTGCTGTGAATTCTTTATCGTTTTAATGCATGTGCAAGACAAATCGTATTTCCGGTATGCAGTGAGTAGCCACAGTGACACTACGCTAACTCTAGTTTCTTTTTTCCCCCCCCCTGGCATTGTTGTGTATGTTTTCAAGTTTAATAATAATAATAATAATAATAATAATAATAATAATAATAATAATAATAATAATAAAATGCACACAAAGTGCGAGACGGAGAGTAAACAAACTTGCGGTCTGCACATTAATACGTTCCTGAGGACACTAAAAGTTTAACTCTGTTCCACACGTAAAAAAGATTTGGAGCATTTGGCTTTCACTGAAGGTCTAGAAGTTATAGTAGATGTAGATAAACTTCTGCCCAGAGGTCATGCTAGGCCCCTAAGAATGGATCTCTATGGCCAGTTGCCTGTTTAACATGGTCAACCTCCCTGCTCTCATCTGCAGCTCATCCCCAGGACATGGCCACAGGACCACAATAAAGGCCAGACATGCTAATAATGGCAGACAGAGATAGATGTGTCACAACACGGCCAGGGGTACTGGATAAAGGGGCAGAGAGCCCTTAGATGAGCTAAAGAAATCTGATCGTAGCAGTGATCGAGTGAGAAAGAGGAGAGAGTGAGCACGAGCCTCAAGGGAACAAATCATCTCAGGCTTTTGGAGACTTATTGGTGACAGTAATGAGCAACAGAGACAGCAGTTTAACATTACAGTCTGAATTTCTTTTGAACAAAAATGATAAAATAATATAATGATTTGACATGGTTATTGCATTTTTATGCTGCCTACAAACTTAATCCGAATCAAATTGCATTTCTATTCAACAGAGATTTTACCCCTGAAATATAACATTTTGTGTGAATGATCATTCAATTGATTTATTGAAATCTAATAAATAATAGTTGTTAAATGCATTTCTTATTAAATAATTGTATTCAGGTATGATGAGTCGCCACTTTTTTTGTATTCAGCATTAGATATATGCAGTTGAAAAAAAGTTGGAAGCTTATTCGTATCTTTTATGACTTGTGTTCCAGTTTTAGAGCCTAACACCCATGTAGGCCATGCTAAATATGCCCAGAAATAACACCGGGCCTCCCTACTGTCTCTGAGATTGCCCACCTAGGAGCTTGGCACACGCCACAGCACACACAACACCCAGAAGATTATACTCATATAGCATATTTCATAATGCAAAGTTCTCACTTTTCCTTTCCTCTCCTCCCACTGTCCACAGCCAGCTTCGTTTTAGCTGAGCGTGAATAATTGTGACAGATTTTTTTTGCTTGTTTTGCAGTCATCTAGCCTCCCAAGCACAATGTGCGGGTCATTGATAACACTGACACAAAGCAGTTTGGAAACAGATTCGAGGCGTGGCAGGTATTGTGCTGCCACATACAAAAAAAAAAAAAAAACATACCGTGGCCACTTTCTCTTTCTCCTGTAATTAGAAAGCTGGGGCAATAAGTGGGAACGGCATCCTGCAAGTTCATGTGGACAGGGACAGGAAGGCAAAGTTGAAAAAAAAAGGGGAGGGAAGTGTAGGGGCGGTTCGGGATTCTGTTGTGGGCTTATGACAATAGTCCAGGTGTAGTGCACTGCTCTGTACAGGTGACCACAAAGCCACCTAACAAGCAGGTAATTACCCCACTAAGGTAATTTACTGAACTAAGTGCTACTTTCACCGCCTGTTGGTGCGACTGTGTGCAATTACACACAGGACCCAACAAAGGCCCATGTGTTCCTTTCAGAACACGGACTGGGAAAACACAGGCTGTATCCACAGATGACATTGAACAGAGACACAAAGGGTGACACTGGCACATGGACATGTCCAAAAGGAGAGGTGGTGCTCTGTGTACCTCCCCAAGGCTTTAGAAGAATCTCTGCAGCAGGTCCAAAAAGCAGCAGGCTCAAGTCATGTTAAGAAGTCTGTAATGAGTTCTAATTTAAGATGGAAGACTATAATTACACACTGTAATTCTCCATATGCTGGTCATGTGTAGCATGTTCAAGAGTGCACACTTAATCCTTTTCTTTCTTTCTTTCTTTCTTTCTTTCTTTCTTTCTTTCTTTCTTTCTTTCTTTCTGGAAATAAAAAATGACAAAGATGAATAGAAATAAAAAATATGACAATTAAATCTATATTTCATCTTTAAATTGATATTTGATATATAAGATATATTCTGACTATAACATAAAAATTGATATAAACAATGTCACATTTTGTGCGACAGTACAATAATCTGAGGCACACCTTCATAATCTTATCTCGTGTTTTTCAAGTACAAAAACACTATTCTTCTTTTTATTCAACTGATTTTCATTTGTATAACACTTTTAAGAATGGCCATTGTCCCAAAGCAGTAAAAAGCAGGTCAATAGGTTATAAAGTTAGAATATATAAATGTAGTGCCTATATATATATTTTTGGTATAATTTTTAGTTCAACCTATAAAAATATTCTTATTAAGTATTCTTATTTTAAGTATGAAAGGACAAACTTTGTTAATGGCCAGATTATTTTATCAAGTCTTCAAAAAATTTGAAAACTAAAAACAAATGCTAACTAATTAGATCCATAATCTCAAACCTTAAAAATACAATTAATAGTATAGATTTATAAAAAAAAAAAATTATACCTCTATGAGTTTTTTTTGCTCTTTTCTTGCTCTTTTTTTGGTAAGTGGAACTGTGCGTGTATGCACATACAGCATACAATCAACTGTTAAAGCAGTGGTAAAAAAAAATCATGCTGACTTCCAAAAAAAAACAAAAAAACAATTAGCAACCAATCTGTTTTGAAAAGCTTTAAAATGTAGTGAGTAAAAAAAACTTGTCTTACAGTAAGTGAAAGAGGATCCAAGTACAGTATCAAGTTATTGTACTTTCTTATTTGTTGACTCTGAAAATGGTCCCCACACACACACACACACACACACACACACACACACACACACACACACACACACAATGCAGGATTATAACAAGACAGTCTCTACAGAGAGAACATCTGATTGTCACCTCTACCGATGGCACGTATGCAACATATTGGCCACATACAGTGTATGTTTAGAATGAACTGTTTAACTACAACAAAGGTTTGTGTCTGAAAACTCACGATAATTTCAATTTTGCATGAGCACAAGTCAAATTTGGGCAAATGAGATCTGACAGGGACATTCAACATTATCATACAGGGACTACAAATGTTATTAGCTTGTATTAAATAACAAACCACCCTGCCTATACAATCATTGCACCAATAAAGTGATACTGAGATATAAAAGGCCCTAATAAATGAGTTAGAACTGTCATCACTCTGACACAGTTTCCTTCCTGTGGGGTAAGAGATCATTATGCTGATGCTGAGACAAATGAGAGTGTGTGTGTTGTGTGTGTGCATCTAGAGAGCTCGCTCAGAATTCACATTCATGTAAACGAGCACCAGCCTGATAATAAATGCTCCTCAGCCTGATGATGGCTTAATTACCAGTGTAAAGAAAGTGTTTAATCTCTGACCCGTTTCATGTTCTCGCTACTCTCTTTCTCCGGGAGTGAGTTTGCGTGTGTGTGCCAGAAAGGCACCGCTGCGTCCCACTCGTAGAGAGACCCCTGCCGTCTGCCACGGGCCTGTAGGGTGCAATTAGGAGCCCCTAAATGAAGTTGACTATCCGGTTTCGTTTTTCTTCTTATCCTGCCCCCACCTCTTCTCCCTTCGCCTCATCCTACGTAATTAACTCAGAAAACCATCGACCGTGCCAGGCTTTGGGACGAAGAAAAAAAAAAATCACAACAAAACAACAACAACAAAAAGAATTCTTACAACCCACATGATCATGAAGCAAAGCCGGTTTGATTTCATCACCACGACTCCCAGCACAACGAATTCTCCACACCTGTGCATGTGTGAATACTTAGAGAATCACAAAAGGCTTTCGCATGCAAGTGATATATGACATGTACAATATAACAAGGTCTCGACTTGCTAACAAGGCCACCAAGCCTGCCAACGAGGTCTGGTATCAGTGAAGAGCATTTGACCCCCCCTGTTTTCAACTACACAAACAAAGCCAATCCACCTGAGACGGCAGGGGACAGGATGCCATGGCTGCTTATAGCAACTTGAGGCTGAAAGCATAAGAATGGCAGGAAAGCCGCTGAGGCCTGAACGTCTTTGATGTGAGCCACTTCTAAACTTTTCAGATCGGACCAGGCCTGCAACTTTGAAGGCAAGTTATCCTCTGCCGCCGCGTGTCCTGTTGTGAACGAATTGTTTCCTTTTGCAATTAATCTCGATGTTTTTGGGTGAAACTGACACTGCGTTTGTTCTAAGAGATGCTGGTGGGCCTTGAGAAATGGGTCAGGTGCCTCTCACACAGGCAGGTGGTGACTAGGCACAGGTGGCAGTGTTTGGGCTTTCCTAAGGAATCTCCTTAAGGATGACCACCCACCAACTGGCCACTTTTTCTACCTATAAGGTCACGACCTCAACGCATCAACTGCTTGAGTGTGGCCAAGCAAAGCCATTAATCACAATGAGGTGACTCTGTGGGACTGGCTTGTCTTGTAGTGTGTGTCAAGCATATTGGACAACATCACAAATCATTACACAATTCTCTACTACTTGCTTTTTTTTCTCTCCTTTGATCCTGCATTTTTATTTGTATTTTATACCGGATATAGGTTTTGAGACACCAGGGGACACCAGAATTTGTTTTGTGCATCTTTGTAGACCAAATGCGATTACAGACATTCAGGGCTTTCAGAAAGTGTGACAGCATTGCTGTTTTTTTTTCCATTAAAAGTCAAATTGTGTGTGTATAATGTGAATTTGCTTTGAGAACTAGACAGTATGCACTGTTACTGGAATGCAGAACACCACCCCTAGAGAGAGAGCAATATCAATTCCCTAAAGAAAAAAAAAATCAAGTTTATTTTTTGATTCGGCTTCTTGAATGCTACAGCAGTTTGAGTGTGCATGTACAGGGAAAAAAAAGTGTGTGCCAGGAATGACCAGATTAACACACCTAAATAAATGTTTCTCTGTTGCTGATAGAATTTAGATCACAGAATTAACTGTGTAATCTGAAAGGAAAGAACATAAAAGTTTTCAGCATGAGAGACACTTAGCTAAATTGTCTCAAATGTCAACATTCTACGAGCCTGAAATCTCCAATGTTGATACAGCATGATGGCCCCACTTCTCCACAATGCAGGCACAGCACGCCATTTTCAAAAGTAACTGCTTCCATGACAGGCAGTTGCTATGATGAATTGTCAATCACCTTGAAAACATTAACCCGCACGCATTGCCAAAGCGGTACTTAATGTCTGTCTGTGATTTATGAGATAGAAAAACCTAACGAGAGTGGATTCAAGCTTCACTGTACTGCGGTGCTTGTCACTGATAGATGTTCCTAGTCACTAGTGGGACTCATAGTGTGGAGCCTGCTGCGTGATTGCTAATATAGAGGCACCCCTGGGAGAATATGTTATAGCTGGATTAGCCTTCCTTTTCCATTAAAGCTGCTACAGTAAAGATGTATTTTCTTCTCTATACAGTGTCTGGTTTCATCTTTTAGTCTCATATGCTCTTATGATGTATCCTGTGACTCCTTATTAATTCTTATTGCGAATGCTGGGTACCTTTTTAGCATCAGAAAGAGTTTCAGAATTTAAAGCCATAATTGTGAATTTCTAAATCAATTTCTATTCATAGCATCGTGTATAATATGGCATTTAATTGTTCTTTATTTTATCGTATGCCAGTATAGTCAAATCAAGTAGTTTTCTTTGAGGAAAAAAGATTTTTATATATATATATATATATATATATATATATATATATATATATATATATATATATATATATATATATATATATATATATATTTATATCTTTGTCTTTTCTGATTGTTTTACTTTGGCAGGAGCTGATGCTTTCCTCTTCTGATATTTCTGATTTTGTTTTTAATGAGTGTGGTGACGCCCATATCCTGTAAAGTGAAGCAGGGTCATAGTAATCTGACCAGAAAAACCCTGTGCCCCTTTCTAAATAAATGCTACAGTGTTCACCAATGAAATGCATTAAACTCTGACCTGCGATATTCTTAGCTCACTGATCTTGCTCCAAGCCTACTCCGAACACTCTTCTTCGCGGAGCAGGGAACGAGTGCCGAGTTGCACGTTAGCCTATCCCGACAGGAAATTCCATTCTGTTCCCCAGCCACTGAACACAATACTACTAAAAACACAGCAGATGAAGGCACAGGGGCAGGGGTTTTCTTTTTCTCCCTGTGTAGATAGTGCTCTTTCAAGCCATAATTATCATGTTCAGATGAGAGGAGCGAATATGAATTATGTAAGTGAGACAGGATAGGCAAGCCAAAACACACAGAAACAAACCATATGGAACAATTGCTCTTTGATGAGCTTTTTAATTCTCTGTAGGGGTGGATTAGGCAAATGGCTGAGTCAGCACTGAAGTTCATGCCAATGAGTTTCCGTCTGCATTCAATATTTAATAAAACGAAAGAAAATAATAAAGTTACAGTCACCTTTCAATGGTGACTGTAACTTTAAGATTCACTGAGAGAAAAACTACTGTCCAAGGCCAATAGGCCAACAAGTTCCTTTTAAATTCCATTTTAAACTATTTATACTAAAGTGATGTAGAATGCTGGAATCATGATTGGTCAGAAAGTTTAGATTATTTCTCATTAATGTACTAAAAGTGGTTGTGATAGTAATTGTTAAATTGTTGCAAATAAAGAGGAATGTGCTGTAATCAGAAAATAATAAATTTTGATTCATATTTAAGTTAGACAATATTAGTGCTCATTATTTCCTTATAACTATAACTATAACTATATATATATATATATATATATATATATATATATATATATATATGTTTAATACAACTGTCATGTTTAATTTCTTGCATACAGGTGGCACTGTGAGTGAAAGAAAATAGAAAATAAGATTGAGCTCTTAGTATGCCATCTACGCTTACTACATTGATACGCTTGTACATTTGATTCATGTAGCTGTGATTCTGTCCAATTAACGTGTTCTTCTATGGTCCATTAATAGACAAACTATCTGTGCAGTATTTTAGGAAGCCATTTTCCTGTATTGACCTCAACGCACAGCAGGACTCTGTAGTGAAAAAAAAGAGAGAATAGAGGCCAGGATGAAATGACGATCCTCCCTGCTCCATGCTCTTATCAGAAAAACACTGCTGCGTTCAAGTCAATAGACTGGTGGAATTTTAGCACTTGCACTCTAGAGCTGTTGGGTAGAAACGAAATGGAAAATGACACAACGTTTATTACATCTGTAGTAAAAACATTTTGCAATATTTTCCACCATTTGTATGAGGTAATGTGATATCTATCAGTATGAAAAAGCCCATACTTGGCACCTGCTAAAACAGCATACATGCCATGGTCTGAAATGAATCTGACTTGTTGCAGTAAGACCCCAACAAAAACAATGCCTCAGGAGCTGTCAAGAGATGCAATGACTGCAGTCTCCTTCATTATCTGTGCTTTTATTCATTAATCATTAACTCTTGTGTGGCCTGTGTGGAGGAGCCAGTGGCAGTTGACACTTTTTTATATGGTCACAGCATCACACAAATTATTCAGCTCCTTGGAGAAGAGGGCTGCCTGGTAAACACATTACAAGATCTGGGCCGCACTTAATTAACTTGGCAAAATCCACAAAAGTATGGTGGACACACACACTCATGCTCAAAACAGGGATAGCCTACAATGAAATTTCTAATCAAATCAGTTCAGGGAAAACTTACAGTAGGTTTGTGCATCTGCAACGAAATTAATCTGTGTTGAATTTGTACAGAGATTTACTTTGCGGCTGAACAATAAAGAGGAGTTGAATGTGATAGATGTCTTTATTGAATTCCGGCAGCATTTATTCTACACAGTCTATTGGGGAAAAGACACATAAAGTACAGAGACTGGACCACTGATGAACAGGTCACTGAGTCACTCACGTTCAAAGAGAAAGTGTGAGAGAAACTCTTCAGTACTGATCCCCAGCAAAGGCTAACAAAGTAACAAAGCGTCAGACCGGCACCATTGCTAACAACGGGAGAAAATCCCAAATGAAAATGTACTCTCTAATCCGAAGCTGAATGGCACAGAGGAGTTCTAACACCATTAGTGACCACAGTGCATGCCTGAGATGGCTCTCGCATGTAGGGAGGGGATGGCCTCAGCCAGCCAGACTTTAAAGCGATGCGAGCTGTTAGCCACCTGCTTTGCATCGGCATACTCAAAGGCATTAGAGAAGCGCCACAATCGTAAAGAAAGCAGCATTGTGGGAGGCCTTGGTGGGTATTGTCCTGCTCCAGCAAGATCTGAAGGACATCTGCACTGGCCAGACTAGAGGAAGTTGTAACCAGGGGGCAGCACTTTCCCATCTCTGTTCAGTCATGACAAGTCTGGAGTTTGGGAAGAGGAAACATCATCTTCAAAGCAAGACGTGAATTTTGGGCTCTCCCAATACAGAGTAAGAGCCTTGCCAATACTACAGGTAGCCAGAATATCGGCCAAACATAAGAATGCTTTTCAATTCCTCTTCTTCAACTTCCATTGAAGTAATATATCTGATATTTTTTTCAATTTCATTAAATAAGAAAAAGGTGTAATGGGTCTTTTAAGTGGCAGATAACACTCTCTGACTTCTTCATAGTATAGGATGACAAACCAAAGACTCAAACTCCAGCTAATTAAATAATCAATTAAGAAACTCTTGTTGGAACTGTGTAACTAATGTTACTCACTAGCTATAACAGCCCTACTGGGAGTTCCATCTCAGCATTAAAACACTGACCTCTTTTACTTCATCTGATAACATTAGAAACACTTATTTGCACCTAGCTGTCATGTCAGTGAAAGCGAGTTATGGAAATGCAGATGTCTGCCATGGTCCCAGCATGTGATCAGATGGGTTCACTTCACAACCTACACAGAGAACTTGCTCTATAAAACTCCGAAATACCCCTAAGGTCCCTAATGAAAATACATCCAACCATCAGCTCAGCAGTGGTCCAGATGCTAGATAAGGGTTGCCCATTTGCATACTCTTCACACCATGCAACTCCTGTTCAAGCAGATCAATTATCATATTAAATTTACCCTCCTCAGTTAAAGCGATTAAGTTTCAAATTGTTTTAGATGGCCGTCATTAATCCTTACCATAAGCTAAGTGCTTTGGCTGCAAATTTGATTGGACTCCTGTATCAAGGGTCAAATTAACAGCATACTAAATCTGAACCCTATTTAATTTGTGGCAAGGAGATTCCATATTAACATACAAGGTTCCTACTACCATTAAGTTAATGTACAAGAACTCTCAAGAAGATAATTGGGGTCTGCCAGATGCCAGTTGTGTGAAGGAGTACACTTTCATTCAAGCGAACACCAAATTGTTAGTTACTTGAATGAAATTTCACAAAATGAAAAGACCATCAGTGTACCTTGCATTTTACAGTAATTTACAAGAAAATGAAAGCCTTTATGACTATAATTTCAATTTCTAAAAGGGGTATATTTTGCCAATTATTTCATTCTTCTATCATGGGCAGAGGAAAAATGTAAAATTTAAATACTATATATGCCAAGCCTCAAAATGGCATTTAAACTCTAGGGGTCAAGTACACAGTTCTCTCAACAGACATACTGCTTAAGAGCAAAGTGTCAGGCCATGTCTGAAGATATTCTTGGATAGCCTAGTGTTTATAGATGCTGCAATGTCTATGAGAAAATATGGTAGTGGTGCCACGGCTGGCCTTCAAGTGGCCAATGTCAATATAATCACTGTTCTATCAAAGCTGTGTTGAACCCTGGAAAATATGTTGGTCTGGATAATGAACCACTAAAGCCCAGTGCTTTAACCTAAGTCTAATAGTCATTGTTTGAGAAAGATTTGTAAACCGTTACTACATTTGTTCCTTTTCAATCGATCACAAAAGTGTTTAGAAGACCGAAGAACCATTTGATTATACAAACTGATTTTTAAATAAATTAAAAATAACAAAATACTTGCTGAGTTGATATACCTTTACCTTTTTACATAGACTATACATTAGACTTAGTCAATACTTTCTAGAGAAGCAAAAAACCCCATATAGTTTTATTGTCTTTGTCATTAATTTTTCTTTAAGTACTTTGTGTAGAGATGGTGACAATCAATTGCACATTAGCTTGACCTTTGATAGTATTATTTTCTAAAGCTGATTTGATGCTAAACTGTGCCTATTACCCTTGATATTGTGCAGTTATTGGCTGGATGAGATGGGAAGAGCCTTTGAACATTAGCAGTGGGTACTCAGAAAGTCTAAGGAAAAATAAATAAGAAATAGTTTTTTTATTCTTGAAAATAAATTTAAACAAGCATTCAAATTCAATTAAACTCAAGTAAAGTAGTAGTAAATACCACAAATTATATCCAGCAACTTCTCTACAGGATGAATAAAGTTATAATTCATCCATCCAGCTATCCACCCAGCATTTAGATATAGTAACAAAGAAAAAAAAAATAACTCTCCAGCCCAGCTCATATCAAAATCATTACCAAAATGCAGTAATATTTAAGATGATGACTTTTCTTTTGTCATAGCTTGTCCACAAAAACACACAGCCTTGCATTTGTACCATATATACAGTATATTCTAATTAAACCACCTCTCTGCATCTTGGAAAGTTGATGCACAGCTGTGTAGCTCTGGCTTTAGAACTAGCTCTACGTCCTTCACATAAGCTCTCTTGCTCTCTGTCTCTCTCCCTCTCTCTCTCCCTGCTCCCCATGTAGCCTGGTGCCCACTCGTCAGATGGTGGGGTTCACCCCTGTTTCTTCGCCCGCCAGCATGTACCATCCAGTGTCAGAGGATCAAATGAACCATTTCCACTGCACTGATGCCCTCCTGACAGACAGGCTGAGTTGGTCGGGCTCGTCAGATTGGCTGGCTCCAAAGTTGACAGCAAGGTCAAGAGAGACAGCTCTCAGCTCAGCCCAGGACAGCCAGGGATGAACCAGGCATGCCACTTCACACTTTCCTTTGACTCATCTGAAGTGGTGGAAGAGTGCCAGGCATGACTACTCACACAAGCTCTGCATATCATTTGATTTAGGTGATATTTATTAGAGTTTTGTATATGAAGAACCCTCAGGTCATTGATTGAGCAGGATTAAATAACAGTCTAAAAAATATCAAACACCGATAGTTGTTGAAAATAACGTATTAAACCTTAAAATTGTTGAAAATAACATGTATTAAAACTTATATGCATATACGTACTGTACCCTATAAATCTCTTTAATGATTCATTTTTTATAAAAGCTGAAAAGACACAGGTTGTGGCAAACTGCCTGAGCAAAGTCTTCCTGTTGCCCCAGCTTGGCTGAAGGTCCCGCTGCACACATACTATACACACCTACACCAGCCCATCACACCACTGAGTGACTTTTCTACAAGCTGTTCACAGTGGGGCTGCAATCTGGAAGGTGCAATATTGTCAGAAAACACCACAATAGCTGCCGTCTTGATAGCTTAATTAACAAAAGCTAAGACCCACAAATTGGGTTTATTTCACAGTAAAATAGATCAAATATCTAAAAGTAATAAACGTTTAACCCTCAAAGGAGTAATTTATTCTTCAGGGGTGTGTTTACAGTGATGACAGTTATGGCTCCTTTGTTTTAATATCTTTTAATTGGTAACTTTTATACTTTGAATTCTGATGCTTTTTTAAAACAATTTTTGTGCGCTCCAACTGATTCTCGTGTTGAAAATATATAAAGCATTCACCAAAGAAGTTTTTTTTTTTTCGTTTATTCTTCAGCCAAGCCTCTAGTTCCGCTAGTCCAGCTTTTAGAAAAGCAGGCCCGATGTTGTCACAACAATCCCAGCTCTTAACAGAACACAGAACTGTAGGATTTGCCAAGTCCTGACACATTGTAGCACAGCTGATTAATCAAGCTTTGAGAACACCTGAGAAATCAATTAATGTGAGTTCTGACAGTTACTTTTTCAGCTCAGTCAATATGGCTGTGTGGCTTTTTCAAGGAGCAAATGCTTGCTATTTGGGAGTGTGGACGAAAGCAAAGTGGGGGAGGAAATGCGCTTTTATGTTGGATTTTTTTTTATTTTTGTGAGGGGGCCTCTATGCGCCTGATTGCCAAAATAAATGAAGTGGGGAACAGTCCCAAGGCTATGTAGCAGAGGACCATAGGGGAGATCTTCCCCCCTAGAAAAAGCCCCCCCCTTTCTGAAAAGGGATGAATGCAGGAGTCCACGATATGCATGGCTGAAATTAGAATGGGAAAACTGCAGCTGAACACAGTGTGTGTTAAAGGAGTTCACATCTTATTACTGCAGCCATGCACACACAAACACACAGAGACTTTCTATTTACTCTGCACAGCAATAAAGCCATCACAGGCTGGTGTCTCTCTGAGAGAAAGTGGGGCATTTTCTCAGGAGAAGTTCCGGTAGCTTTCTAATGTATTATAGGTTGAAACTTTCCAAAACAACGCCTCTGGGCTATAACTTAGTCAAGTAATAGCTTGCGGCATAGCTCGTGCCACATGTGTATTGGCGCACCTTTTTAACCAAATTCATGCTAAGGCAAGGGAAAAAATAGATAGTCACAGTCCACAGAGGTCTTATTTACAGCCAAACTTCAGCAGGTCCTCTAAGTCAAGCCCTGTTATCTGCTTCTTCCCTTGAAATAAATCTATCCTCGTCCAAGTGTGCAGTTATCTAAGATGCCATCGGAACGAGGAGCCTTTGAAGGGCAGCATGAGAAGCAGAGGCTGGCTGGTTTTGATCAGCTTGCCTCTTTCGCTTTCATGGCAGCTCTGCCACAGGAAATCCGGGCAAAGAGAGCAGCACTGGAAGAGCTCTTGATTTACAATCCAGGATGACCCAAAGTCTTCATTAGCTTAATCCTGCTTGACTTGACCATTGCAAAGAACATGGTCTGACCCTGAACTTCTAAGAGTTTCTCAACTCTACTGTTTCTCAGCCCTCTTTAATTCACCACTAAATAATGGTTGTTATGAGACTTAGTATTATCATTGTTGCTTAGCAGTAATATTCTGTGAGTTTTGCTATTCAAGATTATCATTCTTAAACATTTTGGCTTTTGAGTGTGGCAGGTTTAGTGCTGACAATGTGTGTAGTGCTGTAACATTGGAAAAATTGCAGCTTTCCTTATTTAATGACATAATTGGGTCCACTCCAGCATGACACTTGCTTGTAGCCAAAAAACAATTAGACTTCACAGAGACTGACATGTATCCTTGGGCACTCGTGGGCAGTGGAGTTTGTACAGTAATAAAAAGCTAGTTGAAATTTCTTAGAGCTTTCTTAGAGTGCTTCAGTTTCTGTGTAGGTCAGGTCAGGAAATTTTGAACGAGATTATACTCCGGGTTTTACATGAGGTTCAGCATACACACATACAAGCCATGTTAGAATAGCCATATTATTCTGGCAAGATTATACACTTAATAATTTTGTATTTAATAATAGTGTATTAAAAAATTCCTAAATCCTGATATAGTAACACACATTTATTAAGGTACCTTTCCTTTTTTTGAACTGTACAGTATATGCACTACACCAACCCACAAATAAGTTGCAGTGCTATTGCATGAACGACAGTTGCATGTGCTATTGCATGTTTTAATATATGACATTCTGAGGAACATTTGTGCTGGCATCTCTAATTTGAAGTTTGAGGGTTTTTTTTTGGCTTGGTGTTGTAATGCTCATCTCATTTTTGTCAGTGCCCTTATGTTTGCAGTGTACACGACAAGAACCAGATGGTAGTGCCTTCTGTATTGAGAGCCACTGCTTAATTAAAGCTGCACAACTGTAATGGTCCCATTCAGCACAGACAGAAGAGGAAATTAATCTGAAGAAAAAAGGCTTAAGTATTCATGACCCATGAATAAAGAGTTTCAACTTTGGAGCGGGTCAACCTATGAATATTTATCGGAAAAGTATGTTATGCTAAGTTCTGTTTGTGACGATTCTGACCATGAAGGGTGATACAGTTCTGAATTCGCATTTGTTCTAAAAACTGCTCATACAAACCTTAACAAAGTAAAGATGTTACGTTTGAATGTGATCAAACAGATATATTACATTGCTCAAGAGCTATAAAATCATCCAGAGTATCATCCAGACCATGTTTCTACACCCCAAATTAGTTCCACTTAATTGGGTAGCAATGACCTTGTCAGTGTTAATTCAGTTTGTTGTAAGCAGGGTTCTAGCACAGGTTCTGGATGGTTGCTTAAGTAAAGGCATATAACTCAACAGAAATACAATTTAATATATTTATTATTTGCCTGACAATTAAAATAGTATCTATCCAGGTGAATTCCCACCAGGAGAGACCCCAATCCACTGTGACTATAAACAGGATGAAGTGGTGACTGAAGATAAATAAATTCCTATTGCTCAGTCGGGATTTAAAATCAGAATTTTCACCTTTTGTTTTGATATTATTAAGGTTAAATTCATGTACTTCACACAGCTGATGTTTTTATATTTTTCTTTAAGTAGAAGCACTTAAAATACAGTTTTCTAATAGTGTATTGACCACCATCTTTAAACAATAGCACCAATAGCAGTAGCAGTGAAAAGGTTTCTTCAATGATAACTATTATGATAAAATGATTAATAAATAAAAATAAATTAAAGAATATTCTAAATAAAATAGAAAGACTAATATGATTATGTATCAATTGCAAGAAGTAAAAATCTAATACGTCTATTATATTTATGTTATTATTGATATACAGAATAATAGAAAATTATTGAGTTATTGAGTCCAATATACTGTGGCATAAATAGCTATAACAGTAGATAACGTTACCCAGGTCGCCGCAACTTGATTTTTCACCCAGGATTGGTGCGTCTGAGAAAAGTTTCAGCAGAGGCAGAAAGCCAAGGTGGGGGACAGGTTAATAATTGTAACAGCTACTCTTTATGGTTGCAACTAATATCTGTGAACAAAAAATATTTATTTCTTCAAATTTCTGACAACTTGATTTAGCGACAAGATATTAAATTGAGGTAAAACAATAAAATAAAAATAAAACAATGTATGCATGATTTGGGGTATAATTATTTACTTTGATTTACTATTTTGAGTTGCCGATGCCAACCTTTTGTTAATTAATGAATGGCCACAGTTTGAATGAAACTTGGACAGAGCATTAAACTATCCTCTGATCTAGCAAAAGTGTTGAAAAGGAGAAAAGGAACTTTACAGGAATGATACAATCAGTTAAGTGCATGTCAAATTTGTGTATTTGATTTTGGCCTTGAAAGAAGTCCATAGTTTTTAATATATTTATAGCCCAATGCATAAATATTTTGTTTACTGTACATCAAACTGTCAAACAGTGACATCACAAAAGAAAAATGGTCTTCAAGGTCAGAATCATGCATAACCGTGACTCCTGCACAGTTATGCATAACATAACTCCTGCTTTTGGCAAACTCTGCCTCACACAAGCAACTCACACACAACTGTCTGAATTTCATGCAGGTCTGCAGTTCCATGAGGTCTGCATACTGATGTGCATAACTCAACTCTGAATATGGCCAAGGATCCATAAGCTATATCTTTTAAATATGCAACCATGGAGATCTGGTTTAGGCTCATGGTTAAATAAGTGGTATATTACTGAGCAGTCGAGAGCTAAAAATGCAAACACCAGGAGGTTGGCTAATGGTCAGTGAAGCGTCCATTTGCTGGATAACAGCTTGATAAGGGAAGAAAATTCTGATTATATTAATAGACAGTCTGATTGGAGTGGCAAATGCTGGAGAAGGTAAAGATAAGAAGATACCTAAAAAAAAAAGCACTGCATAAATGTATGATTGATTAAAGCAAAAATATTTGCACAGGATGGTCTGAAATGCATTTTCCTCACAATCAAATGATTAATTTCAAATCTGAGAATCTTCATTGAGAGTGATTTACTCAGAAGGAAACCGACAACCACATGTCTCTGCAGATCATGTGGATCTGTCATAAATAGAACTGCGTAGTTTTCTATGTTACATGTTTGAAAATTGGTTTTGTGTGTAGGAGTCCACAGTGTTGATGGGCATGCAAGCAGACGCCAGGTTCCATTGGCTGGACACATTTGTGCCTCTCCCGTCAAATATCCACCTGCGGAGATGCAAAGACAAGACTGTTAGCGTGCAGACAGACACAAAGCAGCTCTCAAGTTCATCTCCCTGTTACCATGCGGCAGCCATTTTAAACAGATGGTGCCCAAACAACCTGTCATGTTTATGGCTGCTGCCATAAAAGACAAGAGTCCAACAACACAGTCCTTCAGAGGCCCCCAGGGAGCAGCCAGGACCCCGCACACAGCTGCCTGGGGGAGCGGAGGGGTGCCAGCCCCAGTCCTCAAAACTCCTCTACCTATCCGGACATGCTACATTTACTGCAATTAAACAAGTACGGCATTTGAATATGCGATGACACTTCACAACCTGCTCAACGGGGCCTGCATATAATCGTGTCCCCGTGGAGCTGGAGAGAAATTGTCCGTGTCACTATTAATGAAGGAATTTGCATTGTGATCTTAATTAAGGAGGGTGGGATAATGAAGCTCACTTCTGAATTAGTTAATCGACAAAAACTTGTACAAATGTGTTTGCATGGCCTATAGGCATGGCTCACTGCTAATGTATATTCTGCCAATGGTTGGCACGGGTTACGTTACATAAAGGTAGCACCAAGAAAATATAGCAGGTGCCACTGTGCAGTTTTCCTTCTCCTAGGGTAGTCAAGATGGTGGTCTGACCCCTGTACAGCCTTTTAGCTCTCACTGCCTGCGTCTTTCCAGCATGTCAAATAAAAAGTAGCTACACACACAAACCCAGATTTTTCACTTCACCACTTCCACTTAAATTCACTAGTCATCAAGTCACGGAGTTAAATCACATTAGCTCCTTTAGTGTGAAGTGTGTGTATGTTTAATAGGCAACTGTTGAAACCAGAGTGCAGTGACACACTGAGTGTAAATGCTGGCTCTATGGAGACACAGTAAGCAACTTAAAATGGCCTTAGCAGCTCAAGAGTCTCAAGTGGCCAATGAATTAGTTGCAAGCCCTAAGAGAGCTGGAGTGAGAACAGGGCAAAGAAATACGACACAATGGAATTCAAAGGCGGCCAACAGCTAAAAGTCATGCAAAAAAAAAAAAAAAAAACACACTCCAATGTATGGTATTTGAGAGGAAAGTGTGAAAATGGGCAGGCTGGTTTCCAAATCAATTTTAGACAGTCAGTGTATAGTCCAAGTGTTTTCTCACAAATTAAATAAATGATGTTTTCATTTACATTTGCGGCATTTAGCAGACGCCCTTTTCCAGAGTGACGTACAAAAGTGCTTTGAGTCTCTAGCAATGAATAAATCTACACTGGTACGCTAGATTACAAACTTAATATAGATAAGATAGATAAGATAGATAGATAGATAGATAGATAGATAGATAGATAGATAGATAGATAGATAGATAGATAGATAGATAGATAGATAGATAGATAGATAGATAGATAGATAGACAGACAGACAGACAGACAGACAGACAGACAGACAGACAGACAGACAGACAGACAGACAGATAGATAGATAGATAGATAGATAGATAGATAGATAGATAGATAGATAGATAGATAGATTGAAGAGGAATGTGCAAAAGTGAAAGGTTACAAGATTATGGCATTTAAGAAATGTGCAAGCTGATTAAACAATCTACTATATATATATATATATATATATATATATATATATATATATATATATATATATATACATACACACACACGTTATATACACATACATGAATGTGAAATGTTATATAGAAAAAAAATAAAAAAAATAGTGCAGATGTAATGAGGAGTAAAAAATATATACTATGTAATATGTGCATGTATACAGAGGTTATATACAGAGGCAAGTACAGAGGTTATATACAGTGTTTTGTTTTGTGTTTGTTTTGAAGTGATCTAGCGGTGTAGTGTGGAGTTCAGTAGTGTGATGGTGGATGGAAAAAAGCTGTCCCTGAACCTGCTGGTTCTGGTGCGCAAGTTCCTGTATCTCCTTCTATATATAAATATAACTTTCGAACTCTACAAAGCAAACTTGGAAAGCCACACATCTTCAGGATGGTTTAAAAATACTTTTCACACCTATTTGCTCATAGGACATGTGTAAAACACAGTAAATGATACAAATGGGGGAAATTTTAATGTACAAAATATAAATGTACCTGCTCTTTTAACAAGGACACCAGTACCCCTCATCATACATGTAATTATCCAATCAGCCAATCATGTGGCAGCAGTGTAATGCAAAAGGTGCATTCTTGTTTTGATTAACAGGATCTTCTGCTGATGTAGCCCCTACCTTTAAGGTTTAATGTGTTGTGCATTCTAAGATGTTTTTTATTTACCATGAGCAATTGAGTTACCTTTTTTGTCAGCTCGAACCAGACTGGAAACTTTCTCAGACCTCTCTCTAGTGAGTGTTTCAGCCCATTGTACTGCAATTCAAATCATTTGAAATCCCAGGACATTTTGGACTGTAAGCAGTTTTTGAATTATTTCAAACCAGCCCACATGGCATGAAAACCATGCGACATTCAGTTACTGAAATCACATTTTCCCCTCTGTTTTACTATTTGATGTGAACAAGATCTTGACTTGTGTTTTCTGCATTTTGCTGTTAACACATGATTGACTAATGGTATAATTGCATGATTGAGTTTACATATTATTCAAATAACCTGTCCATGAATTGCTTTGAGCAGCTTTTAGCATCTAAATACATTTTGTTGCATCTTGATCTCCACTTTTCATTCTGCTTAAATGTTTGAGAGTCAGAAACAAGACTAGAGGTCATTCATCTTTTGCTTGAAGTGTTAATCATAAGTTTAGCTGCTTAATTAATAACCCAAGCTGTCTTTTGACAGAGTCACTGAGCTTCATTGCATCCCCAGTCCAATAGGACTTGCCCCTAGAACTCTTTCTAACAGTGATTGAAACTGAGTATCACTTTCTTCACCTTCAAAAAATGAGAAAGAATGCAATGTCTGCCAATAATGAATATTTGGTCCAGAGCTTGAGAACGTTCTCTGTATAAGACATCTTGGCCTAAAAGTGGTTAGCATTATTTACGGTTGAGGCCTAGTGGTTGGGGAAACTGTGTTCCACACTAAGCCAGTTGTGTAAATACAAGCCTGCACTCAGACAAAGAGGAGCTTCGACTTCAAAACAACAGTAAAACTTGTGAACTTTACGAAACCTTTAGAGACCATACCGTTTGAAGTCTTGGCATCTCTGGTTATGGGTGAGCGGAGAATGAATTCTGTTGCAACAAACCATCATCAGGGCCATATGATCCCATGATTGAGACCATGTGTGGGGCAGCATGTGGACAGTGCTTCCTGTGGGGCAGCTTATGCAACTGAGGGTGTGCAAAGACACAGGGTGCATGTGTCCAAACATCATGGCCATTGGACACTGTTCACTCAAGCCAGTAAATACAAAGTCCACACAGAGAAGCATTGAGTTAAAGCATTGAGACCCACAGATAGCAAACCAGTGGATGTAATGACTGTAATTTTAAGAAAAAGAAAGACACATTACTTATAATAATTGTTATTGTTATAGTAATCATTTTGAAAAATACATTGTAGACTAAAAATAAAGTTAAATATTGCTTACCTTAACCAACCTTCTAGATTTCAAAGCGTGTAATTCAAAAAGTTTTACAACTTCCTACCAAATAATGAAACAATCCTAACTTAACTTAATTATTTATGTATCTTGAAGATTTGTGTTGATATTCACATACACTTTTCAAAAGGGCCCCCCAAGAGTTTGTTTGATTCGATAGGATTCCAAAAAAATTACCTTTTTTTTCAACCTTTCCTTGCTGGTGTAGTGGTACCCTTAACTTTTTTTCCCTTCAAAATCCATCTTTTATTCGGAAATCAGAAATTATATTTGGACATTACATTCCTATTATTCAGAAATATAATTGACTCAAATCACTTTGTAAGTCGCTCTGGACAAGGGCGTCTGCTAAATGCCGCAAATGTAAATGTAAATGTAATTGGATTGCAAAAAGGTAAACTATACAAACTAAATGCAGCTTTAATTCATAATATTAGAAAGCAAATAATGCAACTATAAAATCTGTGTTTTTACATTCCTGAGATCCAGTACTTCATATTAAATTCACTTTGCAGTCTCAAATATAACCCCTCAGATTAAAGGTTAGAAAGAAAATTTAAGCAAAACTCTGGGTAAACTTGAATTGCCAACTGTTCATATTCACAGAAATGTCACGTTCATCAAATGCGGTGAGGTGAACAAAGTTTAGGTGTAGGTGTCAGAAGTTGGACTTCATTAGATAGAGGCTATTGTTTTTAACTGTGCAAAAAAAATTGTAGAAATGATGGTGTTTGGCATTATTATAGGCAGTGTCGGGGTGGGGGGCAGGGTTATGGAGCAGATTCGACTGGAAGCAGATCAAAGGGGTGGGTGTGGAGAGCTTCTCGGGGGGGATTAGACCCCTCTCTGTTTGCATTTTCCTGCTGTTCTGCCTGCAACTTCACACACCTCCTTGCCGAAATCAACCTTGGCTTGTAATGATAACAGCAACACCAAAAAGAATAGCAAAATACAACTAAATCCACTATCCACAGTGACTTTGTAATGAACTTTTGTTCAGATGGCAGCTGACAGACGTGCTATTAGCCAGGTACCCAGAGCCCTGGCAGAAACCTACATAGCTATGGTCCAGAATACTGACAAGCCAATGACACAGAGACAGGTCAGAGAGAGGCATGCTCTGATGAGGCATTCCTCTCTGTGCTAATTTGAACTGAATGTTTGACAACCTCACTCATGTGGAAAATGGCACAGCACTAACATTCATCATTAATAGAGGTGGGAAAAAGGAAGAATAAGCATAGGACAGTTTAAATAAAGTTCAAAATCTTCTCTACAGATGACCCTCACCCTGTATTATCTTTATGATAAAAATAAAATATTGCATAATATACCAGTATTAACGCTATACTAATACAAATTAGGACCGCTATTTGCTCTTCCTAATACTGTGGCATGAATTTTGGAGAATGTTGACATAATTCCATTATGCAATTCTTGCTGATTTTTTAGAAGAACACACACATATATATATAAATATATATATCGAACAGTTTTTCGAAATTTGCGCCCGCTGAACGACCAAATGCCCGCTTATCGACCTTTTTTTACCCCGACCCACGTGGAGCGAGGGAAAGGATCTTCCCAGTCTCGCCTCAGCCTTTGTGGAGAGAGCATCTAGCGTAAATTAAACTTCGTTTTGTGAACAATAAAGTGTTATTTAGCGGTCAATGTAACAATTTAGTGCGAGTATATTGTATATTGCGTGTACATTCGCTCTTCGACCTTTTCACATTTCGACCTGTTTTAAGGAACGGATTAAGGTCGATAAGCGGGGTACCACTGTATATATATAAATATACGGTATATATATATATATATATATATATATATATATATATATATATATATATATATATATATATATATATATCAGATTCAGATCCAGTGACTGGAAACCAAAAACACAGTAGAGCACTGAATTTATTGTCGTGTTAATGAAACCATTATAAGGTGACTTTTGTTATGTGTCCTGAAAGTAGCCATTAGAAGTTGGGTAGGTTGTGGCCATGAAGGTCATGCTCAACAACAATACTCAAATGTGATTCAAGTGATAATTGTTTTGTATTGGTTTGTAACAGACAGACATTCCCAACATCATTACACCAGCTCCATCAGACTTGACTGTTTATAGAAGCCAGGTTGGTTTCATGGTTTCAAGACCCTACCATCTATGTGCTTCAGCAGAAATTGATATTCATTAGACCAGATTATATTTTTCCTGTCTTCTGTAGTCCAGGTTTGGTGAGCCACTACAGCCTTAGCTTTATATTCTTAGCTGACAGAAATGGAACTTGACACAGGCTTCTGCTATTGTAGTCCATTATTCTCAAGGATTAAAGTATTGTGCAATTTGATATTATCTTTTATGCTTCTCATAATTATACAGAGTGAATATTGGAGTTACTCTAGCACTTCTGTCAGTTCAAACCATAAAGCCTGTTCCTTGTAACTTTCCTGATCAACAAGGTGTTCCAGTCCAGAAAAAACTGACAATCAGTGGATGCTTTTCTTTGTTGCACCATTCTGAGTAAACTGTAAAGGACACCAACAATGATCCTAAGATTAAAATAACCAAGGAAATTTGTTTTACAACATTCCCCAACCATTCTGATGGTTGATGTGAACTTTACCCAAAGCTGTTGGCCCATAGCTGCATGATTCTATTCATGTTATATATATATATATATATATATATATATATATATATATATATATATATATATATATATATATATATGCCAGATAGTTATCCGCACTGTAAATATGCTAGATATTTATCTGCACTTTTGCACGACTGCTACATTTTGCACTTCTGGTAGATGCCAAACTGCATTTCGTTGCTGTGTACCTGTACAATCTATCTATCTATCTATCTATCTATCTCTCTCTCTCTCTCTCTCTCTCTCTCTCTCTCTCTCTCTCTCTCTATATATATATATATGTATATATATGTGTGTGTGTGTGTGTGTGTGTGTGTGTTTGTGTGTGTGTGTGATTTAGAAGAAAGAGCAAAAAAAAGAGCAAGAAAGAGCAATAAATATAAAAAATATTATCTCTATCTAAATTTCTGTCTGATACTAGTCCATGACAAAGTTTTCTCAATCTGGAACATTATTTAGACACTTTGCCACATCAGACTCAGCTTGTTGCAGTAGAACATTTACGGGTGTAAATCCAGGCCAAGAGAAATGACAAAGGCTTGCTCTAGTATGGGATGTTTAAACACTAAACATCATAAAGAGGGCGAGTGTGTGATGTAGAGCCATTTTCTTGTATTGTAATATGGACAATAAAGTGCTTGGTATCACACACTGATGGTACTGACTGCACACTGCAGTACACAAGGTGGTCCCTAGGCCATGCAGCTGCACAAACACAGGTGTGAACAAACTGAACCTAAAGCAAAGCTTCATTCCCCATTATGTATTTTAGCTATTAATCTCTGTTGCATCATGATTTCTCATTAACTGTTTTGCATGAAATCTGCACTCAGTCTAAGCTAGTGTAAAAGAATTTGAGGCTGTAAGCAGATGCCTCTGAGTGCATAATGTTTTTACATGCTAGTCTTCTCTGCTGGTGGGATTGCACCACCCCTGCCAAGCTACACTTACTGTTGTTAATGTGACATAGCTGGCAGTCATTGATAAAACACCATTTCAGGGGGCTGTTGACAGCTGACAAACCAAAACAACTTGTTTTGGTGTACCGTAGCCATTCTCACATGGATAAATGTGTGTACCTAGTCAGGTTTGCAGACTTGATGGTACAAGTATGACTGTGTGAGGGAGCGTGGTGGTGACTCAAGGGAGTGAGGGATTGAATATGAATGGGAGGAATGTGTCAGGAAACAAGGGATCAAGGATGGATGGATGTGCAGGGAGCACAGGGGGCTGATGAAGCCAGGCAATGGACTGGAGGTTGATGCGAAGTAGGAGACAGCCACGGTCACTGCCCCCCATCCTCCAGGCCGACTGACTATTCCCACCACCTGCCGAGCAGTGGCGACTTGGTGAAACAATGCCTGCATTATCCGCCATCTCTCCCTGGCCTCCTCACCACTGAGTCACTAACAGGCCATGTATAGCATGCTCATGGCATCATAGCACCAGCCAATTAACACTCTCATTCAGGACACACACAAACACAAAAAGGAGTAGGAACAGAATTCTTTTTCCCCTCAATGCACCCACCCTGAACCTTCCTCTCGTTATAATATCGCCAAAATTTGCTTAGCTTCCAGTGAAGATGTACCCTTCGTTTGTCCTTAATTCTGAGATATTGCTTTGCTTGATTAAGAAACACAAACACGATCCATTACTGCTCCCTCCGCACCTCAGCTGTTCCCACATGCTTGGAGCAAGCACATTAGGAACCAGCAGCCATTTGTCTGCAGATATTTCACCAGCTTCTGGGAGGCTCTGCTTAGGATCAAGTTCCTTCAAATCTGTAATAACTGCATGTGACCTAAAGTAGGTCATAGGCAAATTTAGAGTTAAGCAAAGACAAAGACAATCATGGCAGTAGAAAAAAAGAAGAAAGAAGAAAGAAAAGACTTTTGATTCACATTTCATGACCCTAAACATGATTTGTTTAATTTCAAGTTTCACTGGTTTTCCCAGCAAAGTAGTTCGTCCGGGGCAAACCGTTTGAAGTCAACTAGGATTACTCATGACACAATAAACTACAACAATGCTTCCAAGACTACCAAAGATTTTAAAGGGCAAACCAGTCAAGTGTAACATGGTCCACTGTTTCAGACAAAGCTTCCATATTAACTGTACTGTCTTACTGTTTAAAATAAGATGTAAATGAAGAGTCAGTTAAGACTCTAACAATGTAAAGCTCTATTCCACACATCAACACATACATCTTTTGCTAGTTTTGGGATAAGTCTATGTCAACGGAGGCATAGCGAATACATTCAGATACACGGCAACACAATTATAAGTTTAATCTGACTACTGCCGAAATCCATTTTGTTAAAAATAAACCTCTAGTCAGAATATTTCTTCACACCTCTGAAAAAATCTACAGTAGGAATCTCCTTCTGCATGTGCTTCCGGAGCAGTGGCTAGATCATGACAATGACTGCTGACTGGAATAGCTCCAGCTTCTCAACCTCGGCCCGGGGGAGACAGCAGGGCAGCCTCGTCTTCCTTAACTCTACCCTGCTTCTAGCAGACACAATGCTGGCACTCTGACAACAGACTTGTGTTCAGGACAAATCCATCATTCATACACTACTGTATGACTTAATGGGACTATACAGGAACACAAGACAATATTGATAGTTCTTTGATTTGCACTTACCAGCACATGAGTTATGTTTATTTAACTGTTTAGGAAATATCCAATTATTTTCACATATGAATCCCAAGTATGACTGAATTACAGTATGTACATTATATATATAAAATGTTTTAAACAGATATTTTGACAAAAAAAGATTATAAGGCATCTGTTTGAGGCTAAAGCTGTGTATCGGGACATCCTGTGGGAAGCAACAAAACATGACATGAGCAGATAGTTTAGACTTTTACTTTTGGAAGGTCAGATATAGGAAACCCAAAGCCTAAGCAAATTAGCAAGAGCATGCATTCTTCATTCATTCATCAGGGTTGTGGTGTTTTAACTTAATAACTAGTTTTATTCTATCTTGGAAAAAATAACCAACTAAATTCATAAAAAAAAATGCAGAGAAGAACACAAAATATAAGATACAAGTAATGAAGGAAAAACATTTAAAAATATACGTATATAAATAACAAAGATATGATGCACTTAACAGATTTAGTCACAGAACGTGGCATTGTGTTACACCCCTTCACCTATTTGGTATCCAAGTATATATTCAAAGTTCATATTTAGACTCATTTTACTGCAGCACTGGGACATTTTTATTATAATAAACATTCCAAAGAGCATTTACAGATTGGCTTTGCTGGCAGCTGCCCAGGCTATTGTGAAGGCAGCATGTGATGCCGGCTGCTCGGGACTTCATCCGCAGTCAGCTTAGTGTGCAATCAGCCAGATGAGGTGTTTAAGATGGGCAGGCGCAAGGGTAGCCTCGTGAAACCCACACCGTCACACTATCTCCCTCAGGCTGTCCATGTGGTGCCTCTGTAAAAATACTGTCTTTGGCAGACAGCCAGTGGGTTTAGACCCCTGTAACGGCTATGGGTCATGCCCAGTGTAGGCGGGACGTTAAAACAGTACATACATGCCATGAAAAGGTGGGGAGGAGAGGCAGCCAGGATGCTGAGAACTGAGAAGTTTAGTGACGATCCATCCACCATCATGCTCTCGGCTTCTGCAATTTGATTGGCTGGAACATATCCATGTGGCATCCTCTTTCTAGAGCTGTGCTGCACAGCCTGACAAACACTTCTGCAGGTGGTGAATGGAGTGGTGGTACATTTACTGTAAAGTTGAGCATCTGTGATATTCATGGCACAGATTTGTTTTGTTTTTTTAACAATATGTCCACACACTAACAGGCAGGAGAGCTTATGGGCGTGCCATTTTGAGAATTATACATTATCTGGATGTGAGCTAAATTGAAGAAATAAGGGGTGGGGGAATCACACATTGTCCTTGCTACGGCTTCACAGGAGAGGCAAGTCACACTGCTGCCCACTCAGGGGCGAGCGATGTAGTGAAGAGTCACAAATGAGTCATACTTTAACAGAAGTGCCAAGAAAACTGAATGTCTGAGTCCGAGTGTGTGTGTGTGTGTGTGTGTGTCTGTGTGTGTGTGTATGCTTTCCAATTAATTAATTGAATAAAAAGTACCACAGCATGTGTAGGCTTTCAATAAGGTGAAACAGGAAACAACCACAGAAAAACAATAATTTAATGACAAAGCAGATTACAATTAGTTTGGAATCGCTAAATGATCCTTTCCCACATTACCCATCTATTTAGTCCTTTTACACAACATAAAAACTTTAGGAACCACGGCATCAGAGGAAACATTACCCAACATCTAACTGTGTTGTTAGCTACATGTCATATTAAATATGTCTTGTTAAAACACCCAGTCATATTAAACACACTTAAGTGTTTTGGGCAATTTATTGGAGCAATTGAAAGTAAAAATAGAGGGACATGTTGACATTGTTAATAGGCAATGCGTCATTAAGGAATTCTTCTTCATAACTTGCCCAGTGGGGGGGCTGAAAAATGATCAAGAATAATGCGGCATGCTTTGTAGTCACCGCAGTGACTTTGTGCATACAAATCCTCAATGAAGGGGAGCGCAGAGAGGATGAGAGAGAAAGAGATTGGGGGAGGGAGGAAGGGAGATAGAGAGGAAGAGGGGAGAAAAACAGAAAATCGGCCATTCATGTGAACATAATTCAGAGAATTTGCAGGGTGAGTGAAAAAGATATTTTATGCAGGCACATAGCAGTATTCAGTGGGGGTAGACTGAAGCAGCTACATGGAGACTACAAAGCTGAACTCCTGTGGTTCATGAATAAGTTGAGGAAATGATCAGAAAAAAAGCAGAGCGATGTTTAGACAGATGGGCCACTTAAAACGACCAGGACAGAGAGAGAAGGGGGAAAAAGTGCTTTTAATAAAACTTCAGATTCACCAAATCATTGATCTTTCTTCTTGCTCTCTATCCCACAAGAAAGGTGAGAGCAAATGTGATGTCTTACAAGTCTCTATCGAAGAAACTTGAAGAAATATTAAAAGATGCTGCTGCCTGCCGTCCCTTGGACTGAATTAAATTAGCATCATAAAAGAAAGAGGGAAAGACAGAGAATCAAATGTGCAACTTTGAACAATATGAAATGAAAATAAATAAAAACAAAATCTGAAGTGTCAAAGAAAATACATTGCAAGACATTTTCTTTTATGAGCTGTGAAGAATGGATGCAAGATAATTTTAGTGTAAAACATGTTGCCCTGTTTTCCTTAAAAAAAAAAAAAAAGTGCCTGTGATTAGATTCTGCAAGTGTTTTTCTTCCTCAAGGCCATTAATGTAATATCAAATATAGACTTGCTGTGGACAAGATATTATAAAGTTAGGAAACATGTATTATTAATGACAGACTGGATGAAAAAATATTTTATGTGCATGAGCAAATTAATAATAATAATAATAATAATAATAATAATAATAATAATACTACAAACCCTTAATAATAGCCATTAATATAGTCCATGCAGAGATTGTCTGCGACTGAGAACAGAAGTAGTATAAGCAGCAGTTCAGTGAAAATCTGAATCAGATCTTTAGAAGAGCGCTAGCTGGAAACAGCTTGATGCTGCATTTCACCAGAATTCACTATTAACCCCTTTAACATCCACAGGCCCCGCTCCAGTCTGCTTCTACACTCCTACTTAACCAGCACTCGTTCTGCTTGGTCGGTGAAGGGAGAAGTAACTCAGTTCTGTGGATTTTTTCCCCCTCCATATCAGATTAATCAAAAACAATAAAATAAAATAAATAAATAAATAAATAAAATTCATCAGCATCTTCAGGATAGAAAAGCGTTCCTGATGTGAAAGTTCAGCCTTGAGATAACACACTAGAATTACTTAATAGCAAGAAGCCTAAAAATAGGGAAGGCTAAATAGAGCTTGCTTGTTATCTTGATTAATTCCAGTGTAAGACTAAAATATTCTAAATGGAAATTTCAAGTTCATGTTCCACTGTACACTAGGAGAAAAAAAATCTTTTTTTTAATTATTTGCATTGTCCATTTCATTCTAATTTATCCACATTTCTGTCTACAAGTGAACATCCTAAACCATTTTCCTTCCTGTAATCAGGTAGTATAGTGAGGCCCAGATGTGCTGTTCTGTTCTTTTTGTTGTTTGTTCATACACTGAAGCACAAAAGAAACACCCTATACCATAGCTAAGTTGAAAAGGGAAAGAGGGAGTCACACATAAGACTTCAGTCACTAGCAGGAGAGCTTGCTTTGAGGTAAACATGCCCTGTCCTGACCTTCGGGAGATTGTGAGATTGTGCTGGACTTGCCATTAACATCAACACCTGCGTTCCAGGCAGGGAACAGCCAACAACATCCGCACTCCTCATCTCTATAGTTCAGCATTGATTTCCATTTAAGCCTGATACAGCTGCTACACACCTCTGGCCCCACTCCAGGCAATATTTATCCAGTGGCCAATAGGGGACATCCTATTGTGGGAGCTGTGAAGAGACAAAGACTCAATGGCAGAGAATTGCCCAGCGCGTTGACGCCGGACTGTGCCGAATCCTATTCATTGGAGACCATCAGGGGAGCTGGGCAGCTCTCTTCCCCTTTTTCCCTCCATCTTTTTTATATTTCTCTGGTAGATTTAACGCTCATCTCAAATCTCACATCTAAGATAGGAGATCTGAGAGGTTTTATTTACCTTTGTATTTTAAATAAAAGTAAAAAGCAAAAAAGATAAGATGCAACACATACCAGATCTACTTTTCAGATGTTACTTAAACAAGACCTTCTTATGCTACCACACCATCGAATAGTGAACCAGAGTGGACACATTACAAACGTTACATTGCTGTACCTGAGACCTGTAACCCTTTCTGCAGTGTGATGTATGCACAGAAACCTGGTAGAGACCACAGGCTCTCCAGGTGGGCAGTGGGAACTCACTGAACTTTGACAAGGAATTTTGGGGTTAAAGGTTAGCCTGCAGGGGTGAGGTAAAATAGTGTGTGTTGAAGGTTCGCAGCACTTAAAGACTGATGCACTCCTGCACTATACCAAAATGAATTTTCCAGTCCAGAGCTGCAGGGAGTGCGGGGCCACAGGAAAGCTGGCTGAAATGTAATCAATAGCAAAACAAAGATGCTCGAATTGGCAGAGTTTGTGGCAAGCACCAGCTCAGACTGGAAAATGAGCTTTAATGGAAGCCATGGTAATGGCATCAGTAGGGTGGAGAGCTGTCTTATCAGGGCCTGGCCAATGGCTGCCAAGCTCTGTCCCACCCCCAGCGTGCAAGAGGTTTAATTGAGAGGCCTCCTAAAGAAACACAGTGCTCACATCTGCACACTGAGCTAATCAACCTGGCCAGCCGGGAACAGACAGAGCCTCAGAGACATACAGTACTAACCAGAAATTCTTCAGATACCACATGTTAGACCACACCACACCCCTACTTGAACCGGGACTATTATTAATATTATTATTATTATTATATTTTTTTAATATATTATTATTATTGCTTGTTTTAATTATTATTACTGCTTGCTTTAAATTATCATTGCAAGTAACCGTATACATTTTTAACAACCACACAAATTCAACTTCCTATCCGAACTGAAAATTGTTTTCATATTAAATAATTGTTTCACATATTGTGACTGCCTAAAACAGGCTCCATTTTGCAGTCTTCCTCCCAAGTTCCCAATTCCTCTTTGCTGCAGAGCCTTGTCTAAAACACAGGAGGCCCATGAAGCTTGTAATGCATAGTCAAAGACAGCAGTCATTGATCTTGACCATTTAGCAAAGAACATTACAGGCACACTCTGATTCAAAAATCAATGAGACACCCCTAAACATCTAATATGGGGAGTAAGACTGATTTGTATGTGTAACAACATATAACTGGACAAACACGCAAACAAACACAAGAGCACAGGTTAGAAACAAATGTCAAGATAAGTTGTAATACATTACAGTAATTGCACAGTTTATGAAAAAAAATGCTTCAGTTTTCACAAGACATTCTCATACTGTGTGCACCTGAACATGTCTAAAGAGGCTGTTGGCTAGAAATGTAACACATTATGGATGTGCTTCATAGTCAGGTTCTATCGGATTAGCTATATTTCCCATAATGAGTGTTCTCCTCCATGCGGTAAAGATACGGCTGATTGCTCCACTAAACCAATAACATTCGTGTATACGGTGGCATCTGTGGGATGTTATGACTTGAAAGATGTACCACTTAAATCTATTAACATGCAGAACAAACAGCGTCATACAACACATGAAGCAGCCCTCCAACCCCCTAAACACTTGACATTGTATGTCTGAGCCTCGAATCAAAAGAGGCATACGAAGAAAACGAAAGAAATACAGAATAATACTAGTGCTTTAAAAAAAGTGAAACGTATATATTTGGGGTGATTACTGTGGAATTTTGATGTGAAAAGAAAATGCAGAGTGCTACATTTGAGCTGGGATTTATCTGTATCTTATACTTATGGCTGGTTAAAAAGAAAATGTGAAGAGTTTTGGGGGGGGGGGGTTGATGAAGAACAGGAGAAGCTGATTGTTATCAAAGTGAAGGTATGAGGAGGAGAAATTAAAATGTTTCATATCGAGCTATCTGAAATGAATGGGCCGTGTTAGTAGAGAGAAGGAGAAAATCAATTGTGAGATGGCAGCAGTGAAAGGGAGGGAAGCATGAATAGAGTTTGCCAGTGGGGTGCAGCAGCTGCCAAATAACCTACAGCAAAAGCATTACAATAATACTGATGAAGTGTACAGGGGCTTTCATAGGCATTGCAGGCAAACTGAGTAACAGTAACTCAACAATGCTATTAATTCAGAGCAGTCTCCTGGCCCTGGAAGAGCTTGACTGGATCAAACACCAAACATCTCTTTCAGAGGAAGAATGAGGGAGAGAAAGGATGAGGAAAAAAGAGGGGGAAAAAGAAGGAAAACAGCAAGAAGAACATGACCCATCATCTATTTTTATGCTGTGTTTAATTTACATTTCCTTGCCTCGTCGATAGAAGCGGACAGAGAACACAAGGACACTGACACTGGGCTATCTGGCGGGTGGCAGAGGTCAACTTTTAACCTGTCAAAAGTGCAGTACTTATTAGAATAAATCTCCAAACTCGCAAAGGGCAGCCCTGGCTCCTGGTTCAATCTGACCCAGACCTAGTAAGAGAGGAGCAGAAGCCCCACGCTCTGATGGGCACCACTGAACCGCTCCTTTAATAATTAGAACCCCTTTCACCAAAAAGGGAAAGAAGGATTGGAGAAAGGGACGAAGATAGGGGGAAAGAGGGGGAGGGTGGGCTTGTGGGGTTCAGGGACAAAGATCTAACAAGATGCAATCATAGCAGAGATGATCTTCGTACATGGCTATGGTTGAGTAAGTGAGTCATCTATTCAAACAAACCATTATATCAATTTGCAAATCATATTCAGCGTTATTAACAGCCGTTATAATAACATCTTTGACACTCCTTGTCGCCCAAAGAAATCAGAGAAATAATTGTAGTCATTAATGCCAGATATAGATGAGCAAAATAAATGGTAAAGATTGAAAAAACATGGTTAAATGTCTGTATATATAATACCAGGCTTCATATAAAAGAAAACACATAAAAGTGTAAGGTTATTTGTTCAGCGTGCACACCCATTTAGCTTAATAGCTCTGTTTTGGGAGGCTCCTCGCTATCAAATGTAAATCATTGCACTGATGAATGCTCTGATCTGAGCCGAGGGTGCGGAGAGGCTATGGCCTTCGACCCTATTTCAGAGCAGATGAAAGTTAGTCTGCACTGGGGAAAAAGTGTGGAAAATCAGCCAGCCTGCCAATACAAGCAGAGGAATGGGAAGAGCTGGAGGCAATGGCCTGCTGCTGCATCAACATGGCCTTAGTGCTCCTGTGAGAGCTTGCATGGCACAATTCCACCTGACAAGGGCTCTCTGAAGCTCCCATAATCCACCTGCAGGAAAACAAAGCCTGTGCCAGGCAGTGCGCCTTGTGCCAGGATGATCCCAGATCAGACGTCGAGCTCTAATCATGCTGCCATCTGCAGCTGGACCTATCCTGGGTGTGAAGGGGCACGTGCCGGCTATGGGACACATCCCTGACGTAAAGTAAAGGAAAGTAAAACAAATCTGGGCGCAGGTCGAACAATGCAGCTCTCATCAATCACTCGGACACATTTCCTGCAGGAAACAAGCTCAGCCACTAACCTGCACAGAGTGATGTCACAGCGCAGTCGCAAATTTGACCCTGGGGGACGCTCACTGTGACAGCGGTGTCCATGCGTATGGGAGAGAAAGACCACTGATACTTGGCCACTGGATTCACAAAGCGGAAGAGGCCGGGGGTTGTAGAACCAAGGCTTTTTAGAGGCGATGTCATTATGATGAGGTCTGAGTGCATGCCACCACCCTTCACAACAGGAAACAGTGACAGATCAAAAACAAACAGTGCAGTTGGTACAGAGACAGACACAAGAAACATACACAATGTTTTAGGATCAGATAGCTTGCTTTGATGCCTTAATGCATAACAACTTTAAGTAATTGTTTTCACAATGACCAAAACCTACTACTTAATTCACTGAGATTTTAATAAGCACACCTGCATTTGCTTTCAAGTATTAAATTCATTTTCCGAGCTTAAACAAATTTGTAGCATCTAATTAATTTGACATGTTAGGATGCCTTGAGGACGTCACTTAGCAGAATAACACACTCGCTTATCCGAGACAATATAGTTATCATTGAAGCATGGAACTCTGAGCCAGCCTAGTAGGAGAGGAAGTAATTGTAGCCTGGGTCTCATCTTTAGAGATGCAATCAAACACATATGGCTTTGTCAGGATGATCACAAGTTGAGAAAGTTTTTATTCTCTGACCTGTGACTCCTTACAAAGGACCTAAAAATGACCTCTACTCACCCCAGAGCTGGCCACAAAGAATCATTCCTGTCAACATCATCTGCCTCATCAATCAGAGTCAGCCATCATTAGCCCATGTGTCAAAACACAGCCTTTAATTTCACGCCTCTGCTGGGACATCATAGGCTCAGAAATTCAGACCTTGCTCTGCCTTGCACTAATATGTTTGTTTGTTTTTCTCAAAAGGCCACTGATTTGCTGTACCACACCCCTAAGCACATTGCTAACATGGCAAAGGGTCCTGCATGTACAAGACATGGTCTCAGAGTGTACAGTAGAGATTTTAGCAGATAACTGGTGGCCTAATTATAATCGATACAGTTAATGGGATTGGGATAGAGGAAGTGGATGAGGAGGCAGTGTATTTTGCTATAGCCTACTTGCACACCAGCATGGCAAATCTGATGGTCAGACCACCCACACAGTCTTCTCAGTTGCTGAAGTTTTATCATGGGGAGGCTGGCCCCAGTGCCAAGCTCCCTCAAGGAGATTTGGAAGACTTACTCAGGAGGGAAGTGGGGCCAACATCTGTGTGGCATGCCATCAGCTTCGGTTCACTTAACGCAGCTCTCTGTCCCGGCCGGAAGTGACTGGAAGGCGGACAGCAGAGAGTAGTGCGGCAGCGGGCAGGCCAAACCAATAGACTTACCAGCTGACAACTGCTGACCCACAGTAGCAGTGAAAGAGGACTAAATTAAACAAAGGTGGGGGAATATACATAATGATCACTAAAATGCATTCGACTTCCTGCAGGGCGGCTGATAAGAGCTGTCATTCCAGAGGTCTGAGGGCTCCAAAAACAATTTCTTACAGGAGAAAACGGAATTAAGTAAGGAGTAAAACTTGATGAGGCATAATATTATTGGAATATAATAATACATAGAGTTGTGTGATAGATTACAATAAAGTTGTAAGGGTTTTATATAACAGTAGATATCAAAGAGTCTGTATTTCTGTTAGATACCCCTTTGATTTCCCAATAATTAAAATGGGCATACCTTTTAATCATATGTGTTTACACTTAATATTGCAAATTGTCTGTGAGGCAAGTTACATCCTTCTCTTCGTATATTTTCTTTTTTTATTAGTACATAGAAGTAAGTCATGTTGCCAAGTAAATGGACAGACACCCATAATAGAAAACATACTGACTGTTACACCCCACTGACTGCCAGCACTTTTTGTTAAATACTAATGAATCTTTTTTATCCATTTATTATTGGCCATAGATTTTGTAGCTCATCTACCATACAAGTCCCTGTAAATGAGTTATGATGGGGAATTAATATAAAGCTGTCATTTGAAATATAGCCAGCGCTTCTGTCAGTAGTCATGCTGTTACAGAAAATTAATTAATACCTTTTGACCAAACACAATTGAAAATTGAACACCGCTGTGGTCTAATCTTGCATAAGCAGAACAAAATGATGAAGAACAAAATGATGAATTCGAGAACAAGGATAACATAAATGTTAGGATAAAGAAACCCTGTACTGTACTGATTCTACTTTGTAGCCTCCCAGCACGAAAGGCTGCTGTTCCTGAAGAGTGGCGTGGGTGAACAATACCCAACACAGGGATGGAGTGTGTTGAACGCGCCACAGGAATCAAAAGGAACACAGCTAGGCACCAAACTTTCCACTATAACAAACACTTCCTTCCTATTTACACAGACAAGATCTTAATGTATAATAGCATTGATCATTGAAAGAAATTGTACTCTTAACTGCCCATACCCAACTTGATCAGGCATCATATTTGAATAAACCACTCAAATTAGTATTGGAACTGGTAAAAGCAACCAGTGCATGAAAGGAAACGAATGTACCAGATGACAGACCGTCCACCAGAAGCACCTGGGAGCTGGCAATAAGAAATAAGGGCATGTTATATATGTTAGCTGCAATGAACTGTAACGGTGAAGGACACTACACATTTAATTTGGCCACATGCACAGAAGGGCTTTAATGGCAGATGTGTCATGCTGAATTCTGGTGAAGACAAAGAGTGTGGCAGGGCTTGACCTTCCTCAATTCCTCTTACTGTACCATCATTCTTTTTCGATCTTCTGGAAGATTTGTTAGAGAGAGTGAGAGTGAGAGAGTAGCAGAGAACACAAGAGATCCCCTTGTTAGTGCCTTTGCTGCTCTGTGGAACTCCACTGCTGTCCAAACAAATCAGAGTAAATTATTAAAACTGCAAATCATAGCTTAAGTGCACAGCTCCACTGTGCTTCAGGAAAACTTAGCTAAACAATATAAACAAGAGAGGCCAAGTAGTCTCAAACCTTCTGTCCTCTTACATTCGCTCCACGTTCTAATGTTTGTTTATGATTTGGCAGCACCAATTACAACCTAATCCACCCACACATCCACCCACATACACATATGCAAATATACCGGAAAAAACAATCAGCTCAGAATACGTATCATAAATCATTTGTTAGTTACAATATTGATATCACAGAAGGCTATAATTTTATTATAGGCTATAAGAACATTTGTGCATTTTAATAGCAGATAGAATGTCGCCATTGTATCTGTACTAAAAATATCTGTCAAATTTTTGTGCCCTTCACAACACAAAACTTCAAAGTGACTTTTAAAAAACTGACCGATCAGTTATCACTTCATTAGAGAAATCATCCCTGACACTGCATCAGCCTGTTTATATAGAAATTGCCTACTGTAGCTGGGATGCATTCATTTTCTCACACTAAAAACATGGCAACATTCACACAACTGTATAGCTTTTTTTGAATTATTCTTATATTCTTTTCTTTTTTATTTTTTTACTGTAATAAAAATTTGCTTCTTAGGACTACTCAGGAATGTATATTTTAATTCACACGTTACTATGTCTAATGTACAATCTTAACCCTGTAATATATTTTTTGTACAGTTAATCTGCACAGTCTGTAAATTGGAGAGCTGTTATATGTATGCCTCAGAAAAAATAAATAATATAGTGTGTGTATATATATATATACACATACACACATACACACAGATAGATAGATAGATAGATAGATAGATAGATAGATAGATAGATAGATAGATAGATAGATAGATAGATAGATAGATAGATAGATATTCTTTAAATTAATGTGTACTTATATGTACTTACATTTAAGTCTAAATAAATTGTTATTATGAAGTCTTACCTTCTTACTACAAAACAAACAAACAAACAAATAAAAAACTCACTTGAGGATATCTGAAAAAGCTGATCATACTGTCTTACAGAGGAACTAAAAACTGGATCATGAACTGCAGGCAAGATTTGTACTGTGGTGTTTTTGTGACTAGAGCCTAACTCTTTATTCACAAGCTGGCAGTTTTATAACGCCAATGTCTCCGTCACTGCTGCTGCTTTAATCACAAATGTTGGCCTCATTTTAAATACACATAATTCTATCAATATCATTCAAATAAAGCATATGCATGGCCTACAAAGGACATTTTTCATAGATTTAGGGTCAATAGATTTCAGGGTCAAGTTTACTCTTACTATTTTGAGGCGTTTCTGGTGTTTCTCACTATCATCTGGCTCAGCTCTACCTGTTATCTGCTAGGGTTTAGGTGAACTAGCCGTATTAAACTATGCTAATGTTGATAACAGGTCTACATGATGAAAAATATTATTATTTATTAAATATTTAACGGAGGTATTATTAAGCACTGTATAATGCTGATATCGCTATGATGATTAATGTCATGGACTGGAAAAAAGGATGTTGGCTTGAGCTTGACTTAAAAAAATAAAAAACCGCAAAGGCTTAATGCATTTCACGAACATGCTTTAATTATATTTTATTATTACCTTTAAGTCAGATTTCTATGCACAGTATTTGGAATAGTGTTGCTGACTCAGGTGCAGTCTTGCATTGTAAGGAATAATTATGTGGTTGTAGGTTGAGACTGGACATCTTTGAAAGTATAGGGTGACATGCAAACCTAAGATTCATCCACCAAATCTAAGATTTATGGGATAGCTAGTAGAAACAACAAAAGGCAAACAACTATGCCATGTTTAAAACAAGAGCTATGTAGTGTTTCATCACACTGAGGTGACAGGACATTAAAAAAAGTACATGAGATAGAAAGAAATAGAGATTGTTTTACAGCTTTCAGGTATCAAGATAGCTAATTAGCATGCAAGTGCTTTGCTCATAGATTTTATAGTTATAGATTTTCTACTGTGGCTTTTGTCACATACAGCTTTTAAGCCAGCAAAGAAATACATGAGGCAACATAGAGCTAAATAAGGCATACATTAGATTAAATAAACAGCAAAAAGTTATTAGAAAAATAACTAAAATGGAGCAATAGGCACAGTCAGAGATTGTAAAAAAAAAAAAAAAAAAAAGCAGTCAGAATACTTATGAATTTGATTTATTGCCAGGTGTGCTCAGATACACAAGGAATTTGTCCTGACAGAAGCTTCTAGATATAACAAAAAAACAAAAAAAAGAAGTCTTTAAATTGTACCTGCAGTGTTGGTTGGAAACTGTAATAGTCCCTGTAGGTCTTTACTGATAATTTGTTGACTCTTGTTGACCTTTATGTCTAGATATCATAAAGGACCAATAGTATACCTTCAGATCACATTTGGGTATCTACTAGACACCAACAGGAACCATTAGGACATCATTAAGCATTCAGATTCCAATACGTTTTTAGAACTACTTTATTGGAATAATGTTTTATTGATGTGCACAAACCTAATACATAATTGAAACTAGTTGGCAATGTTTTAATAGGTAACGTGTAATGGTTATAAAATAGTGACCACATTAAATAAAAGAAATACAAATAATAAATGCAGTATTTTAATTACTGTGTTTAAGCAGCTGTTTAGAAAAAAAGGTATGTGAATATTTTGTGAAAGAATATATATGCTAATATATACAGAACTGTGCATGGTAGCTTTCATCATTGAATCTGATATGAACAAAATCTTAATGGGATGTTACAGTTAAAAAAAAAAAAAAGAAAAGGAAGCAAGCACCTAATGTAAAACACTATATTTTATTGTCTCATGTGAATATTGAAGAATATATGGTAAACTATATATAGCAATATATAGCAATATGCCAGGTTTTTTTTTTTTTTATAGTATTCACTACAATGATTAGATCAGCCCACTTACCCTTCATTTCCTGCTGATCATGGGCCTCTCCAATTCTGCTAAACTTCCGATTTAGAAAAAAAAGATCCTCTTATCATTATGAGCACTATCCTACTCAACTAGACACAGTATTTTCAGTGACCATGCACCCACCTTTGTAAAGATAACATACTGAATCCCAGAATTAACAGGAAAAGGGACAGCAGAGGTGTTGAAAGTGATCTTCTGAGGCCTCCATCTTTCTGTGTGGACATAAGCACTGCTCTGAAGTTAGTCGAGGTGGATGGTGCGAAAACAGATAGGTTTGATTCTCCGAGCCCAGCCTAGCCTCCTACTGTGAACTGACCCTTGATGACACATGCGGGTGACTCCACCGAGAAAACTGATAAGCTTGGCAGAACCTGAATCAAACAGAAGAGAGAGGTAGCTTAATGCCATCCCAAACTAGTTCCTTGGCTACTACAAACGTGTTCGAAGGAACATGCAGCGCTGCTTTTAGATGAATGCAGCTCATTCACATATAAAGGGAAGAAGGGAAGCTTTAAAACAACTGAGGGTTTTTTCCTTCTCTTAGGAGTAGATAAGTTTAATTTTAATAATAAGAGAAATAAAAAATTTCATAGGCTTGGCATCAGTTAAAAAATAATAATATTAAAGATCTTGCTTTGAAATGTTTGTAAAGGCACACCAGGGTATGTCTCATCTCCAGTATGGTCAGACGCTATTGTTATTGTTGTCTCTGCCCAGACAGTCAGGCATATAAAAGGCAGATCAGACTGGTCTAGAAAAAGCTGGACCCTTGCCAAAATGTCTGCTAATAAATCCCTGCTATTTTGCAAGCAGCTATAACATTTGTCTTAAAACAAAAGGCATTCCAAATAGTCTTAATATTCATTTGAGAAATTTACTTGACATTTTTTTAGATTCCTGTAAAGCTTTAAAAACAAAATGTAATATATATTGTGTGTGTGTGTGTGTGTGTGTGTGTGTGTGTGTGTGTGTGTGTGTGTGTTTATTTAATGGACAAATAAATACACACTAGTAACAAGAAATTGAAATTGGAGTGTAAAATATTAAACTGTCTTTTTTTGCTTTGCCTTCCCCTATAATGTCTCTACAGCCCTATAGGGTTCAACTAAAATACAAATTCATAAAATATGCAATTTAGTAATGACCTCTGTCAAAGTTCATAAGGTCTCCATCTGTGGGTGAATAATAGCCGAGACTAAAGAATGCTGACTCTCTAACAGCTTGCCTGTGACTACCTGCTGCTTTAAAAATACTGGCCAGACGAGAAGGCCTGACATGCTAAAGGGATCAAACAGGACCAGTGAATACTGCCTATTTCAGTGAAATGTGAGGCCAGAATGTATACTTTTAGATTTTAGGCCAGCATTGACCACTAGGGGATAAAAAAAATGGATATGGAGAAGAAAACCTCCATTAAATGCAAAGACTAAATAAAAAAAAAATAAATAAAAAAAAAGGTAAATTTTTAGCGACCTACTCGTGTTTAATTTTAAGCTGACTTTATAATAATTACTAATATGTTTATACTAATAATACCAAATAACTGTTAATAATACTGGACTTAATGAACAAGGGCCAGGTTTTGCTCTGCTGATCCTTTCACGATGCCTGGTGTGTTTAGAAAGCAGATCTAAGAGTGAAGGCCTGCTGAGGGCCCCTGCTATCCATTTAGACCACTCTCACATAGTTCTCTATTCTCCCTCCTTCCATTTATCCTCTCCTTCTGAGAGAATGATGTTGAGCAAACAGTGCTTGAATATGAAATCAGCCTTCCAGAAATAGAAGACACTGAATGGAATAAGTATCAGCTGCATAAATGAGGACTCTATTACAAAATGTGTTGTAATGAACACATTCAAGATCTGCAAGACAACGTATATGTAACACCCATTTTTATAAAATCATACACATTGATTCACTCACACACATAGCCAAACACTCACACAAACACACTTCACGTGCACCTGGCTCTGGATCCAGCTAAGGACTGTGAAATTATTGTAAAAACCATGCACATCATAGACGCACGGACCTGTGCCCATGCAGCATTGATTATTCATTCACACACACACGTGCGCACACACACACACACACACACACACACACACACACACACACACACACACACACACACACACAACAGAAAACCCATCTTTTTTTCCATCTCCCATCATTAACCTACCATACATTTCTAAAGAGAACATACACACATACCATATACACACACCTCATCACCAATCTCCACACATCAGCAGATACACACATAAGACTCATTATTATCTGTGAAAAAGGGATGCTATAGGCGTGAAATATCCAAAATAGATAGCTTCCCCATACACACCCATCGACCGCACCATACAAACAAAGGGGTGGACAATGATCTAGTGACTCAGTGACACACAGGAGTGCTGTGGCTCAGGAAATAGACTCAACAGTAAATAAATGGATTGTACATAAAACAGCTTAATCTCATTTCTATAGCATATACATGAGGAATTGTTCCTAGAAGCACTTTTACACCTGTCTCATTAGAACATGTTCAAATATCTCATGTTTTGGGTGAATTATTTTTTTATATATAAAATACAGAAAATATATAAATATTTTAGGTGAGGTAATCTAATATGTAATTATATGTAACTTTAAGGATCCATCAAACCTGCACCATTTGAAACATTTACAAAATAATACAGAATGGAAGTACAGTAATAGAATAATCAAAAGATTATTTCAAATTACATTTATTGCATGTATTGAGCCAAAAGTGGTAAGGAGTCAATTCTTGTTTTTCAGTTATAGTCATGAGCAAATCAAGGCATTGTATAATAATAATAAAAAAAAATACATACTGTCGCGAAGCAAATAAAATATCAGATGTTATCATTATTAGACACACTTATCCAGTAGATTTGCTTCACAATGCTTTCATTTGTTTCAAATAGCGTTCATAAATTCTGTAGCATTGTACAGTAATTTTGCACAATGCAGAAATTGTAGAGATCTTTGAAAATTGCTAATTGAATGGCCAGGATGCTATCAACTCTTACCTCATGGTCATCACTGATGTAGTGGAAATGCTCGGAATATGCAGATCGCTGAATCCATGGTAACTCCATGTTCCTGAAACCTATTTATTAACAATGCATGCCATTTGACATGGTATATTAACATGCTGGAAGTGCTCAGCCATGTATGGATAAAATGTAGACATATAGTAATACACTTTATAACAACTTCAGTGAGTATAATAAAACCTTAATATGTGCCTTTTTAATTAACAGTCATTCTGCCACCACTGGCATGGACACCAGACAGAATTGCTTCATATTTTTATACTCGTTTGCCCATTAGAGATGTTCCTTTATGATTAAGACAATGTGTAAAAATGGCCTTTGGTAAGAAACATGATTCCTGCAATTCTTTTTTGACTGATGCTCAAGCTGCTTATATCAAAAGAATTACTGATTGTTTTTGCTTTTCCTACATTTCCCAGTAAATGCTGAGGGTTCTGAGATACTGGACCCATCATAATATGTTAAGGGTCATGCAAAGTCCACCGCTCTTTCCAATGATAACACTCAATTGAATCTAGAAATGCTGATCTGCCCAAATGAAGACCCCCTTACCAGTCATGTAACGTACGGCTTGTTGGAATGTACTATTTGTGTGAAGAGGTGGAGTTCACTTTATAAACTGTCAGCTCATTAATTAAAAGAACAAAAATATATAGTGTTACATAGTAGAAAGAAACATTGTAGATAAAAATAAAACAATGGAAAAAAGGGACAAGGACATTTCCTTCAAAGAAAGAAAAAAAAAAAAAAAAAAAAGCTTTAGAGGACCTTGAATTTTTAGTAACCATATGTGGTGTGTGGCTTTTGGGTCGGTTACAAGATGTTATCTGAAAAGAAACAGTGCGAAACTTTTCAGACCGTTTAAGCAAATTCATACAATGTGATCAGGTGACTTCTTCAAACAAGAAGTGCTCATGTCCAGATGAAGCTGTTCCTCTTAGTGGAGCTCAGGGCTATTAAGCCCTTTTCTTATCTTTAAACGTTTAAGTCGTTCACAAATTTTTAAGTATTTATGTATGTATGCATTTATTTTTATTAAACCCAGTTTAGAATAACCCTTCTTTAAGGGTATCTGTGAGAGTGAAAGGGAAAGTTTATAGGACTGTGGTGAGACCTGTGATGATGTACAGTTTAGAGACAGTGGCATTGAGTAAAAGACAGGAGGTGGAGCTGGAGGTAGCAGAGCTGAAGATGTTGAGGTTTTCATTGGGAGGGACGAGGATGGACAAGATTAGAAATGAGTTTATTAGAGGGACAGCGCATGTAGGACATTTTGGGGACAAGGTGAGGGAGGTGGTTTGGACATGTGCAGGGTATATCATGGGGTATACCGTAGGAGAATGCTGAGGATGAAGCCACCAAGAACGAAGAAAAGAGGAAGGCCAGAGAGGAGATTGGTTAGTTGGTTAGTAGTTGGTTTAAAAGAGGCAGCTGTAGAGGACAGGGGGGTATGGAGACGGATGATCCACTGTGGTGACCACTAATGGGAGAAGATTAACCCTTCAGAACATTGGCTAGGTGCTAATCCAAAAAAGTTTAAAATTCCCTTATTACATTGTTAGCAATGTTGCGGGCTATTATTAATTATACCCATTATACATCGACAGCCATGTTATAAAACAAAATATAAAACTTAACAAAATAAAGCTGTCATGGCAAATGGCTTTCGAAACTGTCTCAGGTATAGCTTGTCACCTACACTTACATTAATGCATTGCCATTTAATTAAGAAAAAAGAGCAAGAAAAAGGATTATTTACATTAGTTCTTTGTGGTATATGTTTTGTATCTTGTCTTTCTCCAGTGGATTAGTTAGAATATTTCTTATTTCTTTGGTGAAGATCTCTGCAAGTATCATTAATTTTATCCATGTATCACACCTGCTAAAGGTGTAAGGGTGAGCTGTTCCATCAGCAATGGCCACCTGCTGCTGCAATCCATCCTGAGGTTTGACATAGCTAAGCTTAGCTCTTCGCTGTCACTCAGGAGTCCAAGTATAAGGACAGCTGTGGATACACATCAGGATATCAGCGCTGCTAACTTATTTTTATTTTAAAAAATGAATCCTTTTATCTGACATGAAATATACCCTGATGTGTCAGGTCATCATGGCCAGACTACTGGACTGTCACTGTAAATGCATTACAAGCAAATGAACACAAATAAAAAAATGGTGACTGGAAATGATTATAGGACTTTGGATGACATCAATATATATGAAGAGCCAAAATCACAAAAGTGTGCCTAATGTTAAGTCAAGTCAGGTTTATTTTTATAGCGCTTTTCACAACAGACATTGTCTTAAAGCAGCTTTACAGAATTTAGTTAAGGTGAATGGTGTGCGTTTATCCCTGATGAACAGCCATGGAGGAACTCCCTTAGATGACATGAAGAAACCTTGAGAGGAACCAGACTTAAAAGAGGAACCCATCCTCATTTGGGTGACATCAAGTGTGATTATATTATGCCTAATATAACATTCCTGACATTTATAATACAATACACTTGCTGGCCACTTTAATAGGAACATCTGCACATTCATACGCGTGTTCCATCAGCCGATCATGTTGCTGCAGCACAGTGAATACAGTCATGCAGCTACAAGCCAAAAGAGAGTCAGTTAATGTTTACATCAAACATAAGTCAAGGGAGAAATTCTTGTAAAGCCGACTGTGACTGTAGCAAGGTTGTTGAGTTGAGTTTTTTTTAATATTACTAACCATATAGACTGTATAAGGCTGCAGAAAGAACATCACTTATAATCTTATACTCCAGTAATCATGTTAGTTCTCACTCTCCACTGTTCTGTATTGTTGAAAGATTTATGATCAAACTCTTGATGTCACCCAAATGAGGATGGGTTCCTCTTTTGAGTCTGGTTCCTCTCAAGGTTTCTTCCTCATAACATCCAAGGGAATTTTTCCTTGCCACAGTCGCCACGGCTGCTCATCAGAGACAAATGCACACCATTCACCTTCACTGTTGATTTGTGTAAAGCTACTTTGAGACAATGTCTGTTGTGAAAAGCGCTATACAAATAAACTTGACTTGACTTGACTTGACTATTTCAAAATCTGTTGAACTCCTGGAAGTTTTTTTTCGAACATCAACACTTTTTTGGCTGTTTATAGCACAACATTAATGTCTTAAGTCAATGACAAGACTTGTCATAGCAGAAGATCAAATCACTTCTTCCAGCTAAGAACAGTCATATAATGCTTTATTGCGGACAGTCTCACCTAAACAGTGCAGTTCTCTCAGATTTGAGAAATTACTTGTATTCTAGAAATATGTTTTGAATAATGTGTCATGGTAGAGAATGTAAATGACCTTTTTTTTTTTTCAACATTTGTCGTTACATTAACATTAACTGCTCTCTTGGATTGTCAATCGGGCAAAGTGACTTTATTAGCATTTATAGTTTAATGGTCACACTGCAATTACTGTAGAGCAGCTCATAATTATGCATAATGAAAATTCTAACCAAATGAACAATAAACCAGTATATGCTTGCAGGAACCAATTTAAAGTAGAATAAGGCACAGGGAGTGTATAAGCTATGAGCACAGCATTATACAGGACCAACAAAGGGCTTGCTGGAAAGAGCATGGCAGCGCAGCTAAACACTGAGGCATCATTATAGGCTGCCAAGGGAAATTAGCCCTTTGATAGAGCCTTTGATACAGTATTAAAGAAAGACAATTTTGAGGATCGCAGGCCATGGCACAGTGTCTCATTAGCAGTCCCAAGCACCAAAAGCTAGTTGCCTTCTTACTGCCACTGAACACACAGAAGTAAACTGCTAAGGCTTAATCATCAAATGTAGATAATAGCAGCAAGCCAATTAGGGCCTTATCAAGATGCCAGAGATAATGGATGTAAATTAAAGAACAAATTGTTGCATATAGTAGATATTCTCATTAGGGTTGTTGTAGGACAAATTAATGAAAATCTCTTAACATATAATATTGTGTTAAAAACATGGGTTATGCAAAAAAGAAAGAAATCCAATGTCCAAGGTAATGCTTTTTACAGTTTTGGGGAGGAAGTATATAAATAAGGTATTATAATTAAATCTGATCTGAACCCCATTGTCAACAGTGTAGCTTACTTTGTTCCTTCTCTCTGACCCTAAACATAGATGGGCGCGCAGTAAAATGGTAACAAACACCAGTGATGCTGTTCGCTTTCATCCTTCCCAATAAAAAGAACAAAAAGCTGCTTCCTGGTGGGGCAGGGAAGAATATGCATGGTTCCAAGCCTTTCCTTTATGTATTAATAGTGTGTCCTCAGCCAATAAGCCACGTTCTTCATATAGGCTTGTACACTTAGCATTTAACTTCCTGACCATTTCAAATGAAACATGAAAGGAAATGGTGGGAAGAATGGTGCTGAGATCTTTAATGCCATGATCTTTAAAAAAGCGGTAGGATAAGTGGTCCTGCAGAAGTCAGCACCTGGTGTACATGTGGATATTATCTATCTATCCATCCATCTATCCATCTAAACAGTTTGTCATATGCAAATTTTTGTTTGCCTTAGTTAGCATATGGCTTAAGACAGATGCTACTATACACACACACACACACACACACACACACACACACACACACACACACACACACACACACACACACACTTTATGACAAGTGCCAATATAATGACTTATATCACATCATGAAAAGCTTAATTTCGTAAACATAAGTCAAATCCCTAATCATTTTAAACAATTCACTGACAATCTGACATTCATTTTTGCTATTATTTTCTTGTTATAACCACAATGCTGTTTGAGAGTCTGCTGATAGTGCTGTCAAAGGGAATACATCTTACATTTAAAGACTATGGCCATTCAGTCTGCCCTATTTCTAAATGCCACATCTGTAAACTCTTCTAAACCAAAAAAGGATTTTACAGCTGCAACTTCACCTGGTAAACTTTTTTTCTCTATATATGTCTGCATATATTCCTGAAATGAGCAGGGTTTCTCTTTCAAATGTAAATGTTTGGGGATTAAAATATTACTTATGAAAAAATAGGGGGTGGGGAAATTGATGTCATAGCATGTGTTTTTATTTTATGCTAAAAGCTATATTACCCTCAGACACACTTATCTGGGAGGTTGTGCTTCTCTTTATGTACTACACTTAACTTACTATATTTACAATACTTACATTACATTTACTCTTTGTGTGTGTGCGTGCATATACATGTGTTTTACCTGGTAAGTGACAGTCCAATCAGAGTAAACAGTGGAGAGGATGGGTCGTGTCCAGCCTCCATGACAGGCCAAAAATGATCACCATGGTGATGCGTAATTAGAGCTGTCAAGGCGTCTTCTGTCCTGCTGGCACCAGTCTGATAGCTCTCAGCAATAAGGACAGACAAAGCTTAGTATACTCCTGCCTCATTCCAAATGACATTACGTGCTTTTTCTGCATAATGGCTACCACACAACATTACTGCAGGTGCACAACTGTGGTCTTCTGCAACATCAGTTCGCTATTTTATATATATAGGTTTTTCTGATTTCCTCCTCTTTCTTTTAGGCCTTTCTGCCCATCAGCACCACTTCCCTGCCACCTCACATGGACAACCCACAAGTGCAAGTGTTATTACACAAAACTCCTGCTGTAGCATTAATTGAAGAAAGAGATGGTGGGACGAAGGCTGTGGGGGGTAGAGCATGCCCATTATCACTTGTGCCTTCAACAGGTCTCACATTTAAAAACTGCAAATTGCAAAAACTTGCAAGGGCAAAATGTTTGACATTATTTGATCTAAACCCATATGGTGAAAAACCTCCATGAGAAGAAAATAAATAAATAAATAAATAAATAAATAAACAAACAGGGGGCAGGGGGAGGAAAGAGTGTAAAAAAAAAAAAGAAAGAAAGAAAAAAAAAACACAAATCAAGGAAATAATTATTTAAATGCTTTAATTTTCTGTAGGTTATTTTGCTCCAAAATGGTATGTCAAGTGATCGTACTCGCCTCCTTTCAGATTTAGTTTGTCTCCTCCTTTGCATGCGCCCTTTCCTGACAAGAGAGACGCTAAAGATGTTACACTTACCTCCTGCAGCACTCTGGGGCAAGACAAGTTCACACTGAGAAAACACACACACTTTTCTTTAAGACTCTGGAAGATCTGAGTTTGCTTTTTTAATTAAGTTGAGCTCATATGAACATTAGCAAATTAGTCCCTTCTTTTTTTAATTAACAACGCTTAGTCGTCTTATTGTTGTCCTCTGAAACAATTAATGTGACCTTATGTGACAAAATGCACCAAGAAACCGAAAGAACATTCATAATTTCACTAACTAAAGCACTAATGTGACCATAAGTGTGACAGTACATCATTTTCCCAGCATGAACACACGCTATAAAATATCATTGAAAATAATACTAATAGATGTCGCAAAGCACATTGCAACATAGTTCAAGGATATGTCAAAGAGAAGATCACTTTTCTGAACAATTAGCACACCCCATTTACACAATATTTATTCAGAATTTATAGCATCCCATTTTTTTTCTTTATCAGAACAAAAACAAGTTTTAAAGAGAGTTCCTAAGATCAATAATGACATGCTAGTTAAAGCAGAAACCTTTTTCTGCGAAGGGGAACAGGAAGGTAGAAGGCACGTTGCGAAGTACAGGAATGGCGTGTGGAACGAGTTAGCCGTGGATGTTATTGCAGCTGATCCTAAGCTCCACAATGAGTCCCTGCTGAACTTCTGCTATTAATTACATGTTTACTTAGAGCCGTTTGAGCCGTAATGGGATGGCTAGTCCCCCATTGACTCCCTCCTCTCCTTCAAACATTTAAAGGACAAGATAAGAGAGCAAGAGTGAAAGAGACTGTCCACTTTAGGTCATGTCATTGCAAAACTGGGCCTCTTTTTCCTTGTATGAAGCATTGTTTGTGAATCACAACCTCAGGCACATTCTTACTAGGGTAAAATACAAGCAAAGAAAATGAAATACGTCTAGCGCATGAGTAAGACATGTGGAATAAACTTATTGGGAAATTACTCATTTTCAGTGTAGATAAGGAGGATAAGTTATTAGAATTAGCGTGAAATTGAAATGGGGTTTACAACCGGAAACAATTCACAGACAGAAGACTGATCAGGCGTCTAAATAAGGCATTACAAAGGTTGTGCTGAATTCCCACATGTACTACTGTTTATACTGTACATGCTGGCATAAACAGGAGTCTGTGTACCTTACTGCTGGAGCAGTTTAATGCTCCTGCTCTCCTGTCACATGTAGCAGGCTTGAGGATATGCAGGGATCCATAGAGGAAGTGGGAAAAAAGAGGAAACAATAACTCTTAAATAAAACACAGGAAACAAGGTTAACTGCTACTCCTTCCATTTAAAGCCATTGGCAGAGGCTATTTTTTGCCCAATTATCCTTGGTTAACAGGATTAATTACTGCACCTTCTTTTCTGTTCCCTCTCCCTCCCAGCCACCAGCCAATAAATCTACAGCCACAGCTCACAGACTGGGAATGCCATGCTAATTAGCATAACAAGTCACAAAATCATTATGGTCCTAAATTGCTTACAGAGACAAACAACATCTAAGGCCTACAGGATGTAGTCTGGGATTTAGGAGGGCTGTTTAATTGAATAAAAATGTTGCGGGGGCTTAGACACAGGCAGAACGATGGAAGAGGGAGGTGCCGAGTGGCTGATTGATGGGGCGGATTCCCTGAGTGCTCCTCTGTCAGCCACACCCACTGTAGACGAGAAGCCCAACAGTGGCACATGAGGAAGGGGCTGGGTGTGCCTTCAGTTTTACCTCAAAACTTTAATTGTGTGATGACAGCAATAATGGTTGTGGAGAATCGTAAGAAAGAAAAAAATATATATATATTATTATTATTAATATTATTTCGATAGCCATTCAAACAGAATGTGAGAGATTCTGTTTAATAAAATTTTCTAACTTATACAGAACTTATTTCATTTCTTTTGTAATTAATTTAAATACATTTTTAAAAAGGTGGTCATATCAAGCTGGACCATGTCTTTGTTTATATTTTCTCCTGATTGAGGCCTGGCCAGAGAGACAGCTGTCCCTGCTGGTTTGACAGCTTCACTCCCTCTCAATAGACCTGCACACATGCCTGCTTATTAAAACTTTTGGCGCTCTGTGTTTCTAATTATGTTCCAATCAGCTGGCTTCTTAACTCCCTCATAGTATTTTCTGCAGATAAAAAAAAAAAAAAATATGTAGAAAGCTTGTTCAACCTGGGAATTTACAATCATTTCCCACACATACTGTGTGCCCAATGTAAAGCATAAGAACAAAGTAAATTCTAAAATCACTCTTTCAACCTAAAAGTTTTCTGGGTATTGCATTGCAAGCTAACTTTGTAAATATCAAATAACAGTAATGAAATAGATTTTTCAAAGCGATATTCAAAAGATGTGTATCAAATAATAAATGACGTTTATAGATTAGGATTGAGGCAGAAAACATACAAATGTTCATTTGCGAGTATAATAATAACGGTGTGAATAATTGCATAGTCTGCATTTCCATAGCACAATGCATTTCCATGTGTGTCAGTGTGATGACCTCCATTTTCCCAGCTTCTGTGTGAAAAGAGGAAGGTTGAGTTTGGGTGTGGGTGTTCACTGCTCATGCTCCTCGGCGTGAGACTCAGTCTGTCGTGCAGCTGATTACAGAAAGCCTGTGCCAACTGTATCACTCCAAAGCGCGGGGGGCGGGAACCACGCTGTCTGCAGCAACCAACCAGTTTAGCCCCAGCCTCCGCCATTTGCCTGCTTTCACTAACCTGTCCTGACAAGTAACCAGATTAGCGTAGTCTTCCATCAGTGCAGGGGAGCAGAAAGAGCAGATGGAGCCTTCAGCTCGACTCCCCCCTCAGCCCCGAGCTCACCGGCACACTGCTTAGCATGCACAATAGCTGGGGCCTGGCCCGCCGCAATCAGTGTACTATCAGCAAATTGCTGCTAACAGCTTTGCATGATGCTGTTCAGGGAATACCATGGCTCAGTCTTCATATGCCCCTGTACTCTTCTTTCCAAAAAAAAAATAAGGGAACAAAACATGCACATGCTCAGCCAAACACCCACCACCTTAAAAGATACAGGAGTGATTAGCAAAAGCTTGACAATTTACGAACACAATTAAAGCTGCATGTGTGTATTTGTGTGTATACACATTTCCTCATTAGGCTTATGAAACACGAAAGGCACAAATGGGAAAACGGCAGAACACCCGTATCACAGAGAAAGGAGATCATCTGAAATCGAATTGGTTGACAGTCTAGAAGGGGCGAGCAGACGGAGGAAATTGAATTGTGCTATATAACACTCGTCATCTGCTGGGCCAAACTGAGCTTGTCTTTTTACAGTTTCTCTGATAAATATCACTAACTTTGCTCAAGTGAGCAGATGGGCCTGCTAATTAGCTTGGTTCATGCCGCAAGTTTGTTTATAAAGAGAGAATGGGATCCAGACATCTTGACACATTTTATTAACATATCATACCTTAAAGCTCTGCCTCTCAATACCCTGAAGGCATTTCACTTTACACACATGTACGCACACACACACACACACACACACACACACACACACACACAGGCACATCTTTACATACCATGTGCAGTGTACTGAATATGCATTAGAAATGTTATACAGAAACAGTATGCTTGTGTAGGTAAAAAAAAAAAAAAGAAATGATAAAGATTTACAGTTATACTCAGTAAGCTAGTAAAGCAAACTGATGCTATGCATGTATGTGCATACATGTGGATGTGTCATCTTTTGAACTGGCTGCGAAAGAGAGTGGGTGGACATAACTCATGGCCAGTTTGTTTGTGTGATGTACAGAGAGAAGAGGCGGAGAAAAAAGCTGGGGATTCCTGTATGTTGTCAGATCTGTGTCACCCAGTTTCCCTGCTGAGCCACTTTTTTCTAGCTTTGACCATAGTGGTGGCTCTCAAAGTGTAAAAAAGGGAACAATGTGGTGCTTAAAATGGATTGACCATAAGAAACACTAAAACTGGTTCAACATTGGAGGGATAAATATACATTCTCTTAAAACTAAAGCCAAACCATGGCAAATTATCCTGCACAAGAAAAAAAACACAGTTTTTCCTTTAATTTGTCACCATTCTGAAGCTCTTTTTACCTTTACTGCTCTTTGTAGCTCTATTTGGCTCACTCCATCTCTCTGCCTCACTCTCAGCATCTGGCCAGTGAGTATAACAATTTACACCTACCCCTCCCAGGGCCTGTGGGCAGAGTCCAGGGCTCCTGACAACTGGCACTGAGCTGCTGCCAAGAAGACTAAACCACACTGAACAGCTGTATCTTTGAACAATCACGCAATATGGAAAAGTGTGCCCTCATACCATATTCAACGCTATTCAATATGCAGCTAATCAATAGCTACAGCTAAAGAAAGGTATGTCTCTTTTTTTATCCAGGTACATTAATTCTCATCCTTGCACAGTTACCCACTAGTCAGAGCAGCAGGGCAGGGCATGCAGGGAAACTAATTGAGGTAGAACACACACACACACACACACACACACACACACACACACACACACACACACACACACACACACACACACACACACACACACACACACACACACACACACACACACACACAGAGGTAGTATAAAAGAACGCTTAAATTGCTGGCACTAAAGGGAAAAAAAATCCATCTATCCAAATATAGGGACTACAACATGATTGCAGCAGTTACAGTACTGTTGTGTGTGAAGGATCTGTACATTATTGAAGTTTTGTTTTCATTTTATGGGATAAATACAATTTTCCTCCCAGATAAACACATCAGCATTTGTATATACAGAACATTCAGACCCCTTTACTTTTCTGTATTTTGTGATTTTGCAGCCTGGTAGTACAATCACTCAGATTTTTTTTACTCATTCGTCTGCACATTATGTACACCATAATGACATGAAAACAGAATTTTAAAAAATGTATAAATAAAAAAAAAAATCAAAATATATCACACTATTCAAATCTTTGCATTAGCACAGATGCCTTAGAGTTTTCTTGATCATTGCTGAGATGTTTCTAAACCTTGATTGGAGTCGACCTGTGGAAAGGTTCATTGATTGACCTCTCTGTTGAAGGCCTCACAGCTGACAATGCATATCAGAGCAAAAACCAAGCCATGAGGTTAAAGCAACTGCGTGCAGAGCTCAGAGACAGGATTGTTGCATGGTACGATACATTTACAGGCATTTCTAGAATTCTGTTTACACTTAGTTATTATGGGGTACTGATTGTAGATTAATTTGAACAATTCAAAATAGTAAAAAGTGAAGTGTATATATATATATATATATATATATATATATATATATATACATACACACACACACACACACACACATACATACTCACATATATACATATATATATATATATGGCTTGTGTGGTTCAATGCAACAGGTACTACTACTGTAGCTCAAATTGCTGAAGAAGTTAATGCTGTTAATGCTCAATGAGTTAGAACTGCTTTGGCAGCAAAAAGGGGAAACACAACATTAGGCAGGTGGTCATAAAGTTATGCCAGGTCGGCATGTGTATGATGCATGTGTGTATATTATAGTATATTATATTAATAATATAATGTACATTTACACATACAAACATTTTAATTAGCTTCCACTCAACAGGTGCAACTAAATGACGCCACGTCTTTTTTCTTCAAACATTGCTACCAGGGCACAGTCATTCTTAGCAGAATCACGTAGATGAAACACTTCCTCAACCTCAAACAGTTTTCCCCAGTAGTGGGAGCAGTGGGGCTGAGCATACAGGGCAGTGGAGGGAGGCTGATTAAGGAAGGAGGCTGGGGAAGGGGCTTGCCGTGTCCAGCCTACAGGCATGGCCCTGTTCCAAACCCTACACCAGCCTGCCTCTGAAGGGGGGAGTTCTACAATTAAAGTACCCCCACAATGACTGCAGCCAGCCTACAAAATATTATTTCAAATTCTCCATGTTTTGTAGCTGCTATAAGTTACATAAGGGCGTAAATGCTACTCATATTTGCTGCATGTCGATATATATATATCATTACATACACACACACAAATACTTATGTGCATGCAAAGCTGCACCTTGTGGCCAAACACCCACTGTGCTCTTTTTTCAGAAATAAGGATTCAGATCACCACAAAATGCCACTCATTCATAAATCTGGGCTTGAGAAAAGGTCATCTGCAGCAGGACAGGAAAAAGCATGTTGCAAAGGTTTTAGTTTTAATGCTTTAAACTCACAGTCACCTTTCCTCTAATGTGCAGCTGAGAAAGTGGTCCTGCTCAGTGTTCGAACAGGTATGCTGTTATCACTGGTCTTCAGGCGATGGTGCTTTGGGGGGAGTTAGGCCCAATGAAAGACCACCAGCTACACCTCTGAACTAATGCATGGGTGATAACATTTTCATGTCTGAAAAATCTGTTTGGAGGTCATTCAATCCGTTGCCTGCCTCCTGTCCATATTGATTTTGTACATTTTATCTTGAACATTATTATATTCATAATATAATAATAAGCAATGACATGACTACTGCTAAGAAATGACCATATAGTAAATAAATTAAATCAGTAGAATATACAAAAATTAAATTAAACACAAATGAGAAATAGTTATGATGGATAGAATTTCAATTTCCTTGTAAATGTGTAGGTTTCAAAGGCAAGTAAAGGTAGAATAAGTGAAGCCTTCAGTAGCTGTACTTTGTTTTCCAGTTTAGCATTCCAAACCAGCATAGAAACTTGACAAATTTTAAGGGAAACTCATTGAATAGGCATTTAATAAAAAAAAAAAAAAAAAAAAAAGTCCATCAAACCACAAAAATGATCCAGAAAATTAGCCTTATTAATGTTTAGTCAGCATGGCCCACAACATTTATTGGCGTACAGAGTAATTTTGGTGCAGTCTCAATAAGAGTGATTAAAATGTATTATAAAAATCAACTGTTTTTGACCATCAGATTTTTATTTGGGTTACCACTATAAAATTAAACAGAGTTGCTTGACAAATTACACATTGACATGACAAATTAAATTCAGTGTGGCAAACCTATTAAAGTAGACTAAGAAATGTTTTTTCTGTTTTGAGATTTTGGCTTCCTTAGTTGGGGAGGATGGTGTTAAAAAAATATTTGCACAAATGTATTTACCAATGCTAAATAAAATTGGAATTTATCATTATTAATTTATTAATACCTCAAATCACTTGAAACTGCAATATTTAAAATGAATATCATGGAAACAACTTGACAATTTTATCTACTTCTTTGTTCTTAAGCAATGAATCTTAGTCCTGGAGGTGACCAATGGAAGTGTCCTGTAACTTTATACACCATAAAACTGACAAAAACTAAATAATTTAACTGTATTTTTCGTGGCAGATTCACAAATAAATAGGACATGCATGCCAAAATATAATAATAGTATATACACATGTGTATATTATTTATAAATATATATATGCCATATATATAACACACACACACACACACACACACACACACACACACACACACATTTATGTTTATTATAATAATAATAATAATAATAATAATAATAATAATAATAATAATAATAATCCCACTACCAGACACTCAAAACCTGAAATTAAAAAAAATTTACTTTTCCACTAGTTGTTCTTTATAAAATAATCAAAAGCATTTTCAAAAAGATTTTTTTTATTTTTTTTTGGAAATCACAATGCGGGTATTTAAAAAAGTTTTCAAAACGTTGGGGGTTTTTTTCCCCTCATTAAAAAGAATTTAAATAATAATAACCCTTTAAATGTTTAGTCCGGTACATTTTATTGACTTGTTAAATTATTTTTAGTTTAGTCTTATAAGAATTGTTCATTTAGTCCCATCGACCAACAACCTCAGATTTCAAACATTATTCAATATAAATGCTGGTTGATAATCTCGCTATAATAGTGTTTATTTAGCATCTTCAGCATTATGTATGAAGACCACTGCATTCGTGACCAGAATTTCTAAAAGTTCCCAAAACAATAAACAAACATCCAGTGAAATGAATAAGGGAAGTAATGGGTAAAAAGACATGAAAGAGAGCAGAAGATTGAAGTAAGGCAACTAGAGAAAGAAAGAATAGGAAGACTGCTGCTTGGCAAATATTTGTAGATGTGATGCTGTTTTCATTGCTGACATCAACATAAATTTGTGTGGGGAACCCATGAGACTCAGCATGGGTTCTGCTATAAGTGAGGAAGAGAAATCGAGAATGGGTGAGAGCAAAAATGAAGGAAAATGAAAGTGAGAGCAGGGTGAAGGAAAATGACTTCTGCTCTACTGAACTGTGCTCTCTCCCTTACGTTCTCTCTCTAAGCAACATCCCTTATTCCCTCTCAAGCATGAGCCCTTCTCAACTGTCAATGGTACATGTACAACATATATGCACAAATGTTGTACATGTGCATATGCATATACAAAAATTTAAAAAACGTATTCTGATAAATTACATTACTGAACTATAAGCTATTAAACCACGGGCTTCATTTGCCATAGACTTCTTTTCCATACGCTTTTAACAGCAATTAGCATACTGTCGCTTGATGCTTACACCATAAACATTTATGTAAAATACTTCAACAATCTTGGCAATGCAAACTTGTTGATATGGCAACGAATTGAAAATTGCTCTCACAACCAATTAGTTATGCAGCAATCTTGTCCAAATCAATGGCCAGTTCCAGGGTCAGGACTAGCTGAGCAGCAGTGCTGAATCAGCAGCAAATCATGGATCTATGTTAGATGGCTGTGCCCAGTAGCATGCTTCTTGTTTTTGTCAGTGCTTGTCAGCAGCCACCTGGCCATAGCCGTCCAGAGGGGGTCCGTTATCACAGAGACCATCCCCAAGAGAGGGTCACGGGGTAGGGGCGAGAGGGAGATGCCACCTAGGGTGACTCAGGTCGCTTTGTGAATGCCTCACATAGAGCATGACCTGCTCAGTGACAGTATGGTCAAGTCAGTGTCTCTTAGGCCTAACAATGCAGGGGTCATCTGGAAGGTAAGAGGGGACACTAGCATAGACTATTTGGCAAAAGGTGGTAAAGAAACTGTATTTGTCAGACTAAAGAGGTGCCCTGAGGCTAGAGGTTCAAATATCTTCAGACTGAGTTTGTTTAATATGGTGCACACACACTGTAGTGAGCGAGAGCCATTGGGAATTCAGACAGTGATACTTCACTGAGCTGGAACAGTGAAGTATAAAGTTGAGGATGGCCTTTCTATTCACTTTGGGGAATACAAACACAAACGCAATGAGTACACACTAAGGAACCCACTGAACCACTGAACTTCCACCCACTAGATTGAAGCCCTTCCTGACTTCACTACAGATATGCATGAATCAGTGAATGCAATGGCTTTGATTTGACTATAAAAAGCTCCTCATTAGTACACAGAGCCTAGTGCAGAAGAGGGATCCCTGGTGCAGTAAATAACACAGTAATTAGCGAGGGGACAAGCGACAGTTAGAAAGAGGGCGAGCTCTGTGGCGGGACTCGGGAAGAAAAAGCAGGCTACGATCCCTGCCTCCCATACCAACCTTAGCCTTTCCACTTCAGCTCTTCCCAAAAGGAAAGACACAATGGCTTAGCCTGCCAATGGGTGGCCCCTCCATGAAGACACAAGCAACACAAGCAGGTGTGTCTGGCCTAGTCTACATAGAAAGAAAGGGAAGAGCTGTGCACCCATCCTTGTCCTCACACTCATCCATGTCCTTTGGACGAACAGACAGGGCAGCAGACTGGACACAGAGTCTTTCAAAAGTTCCAGGTGAAAGCCACTGCAGCTGGTCATACTGAATGGACGATGCCACAGTCCAACACCCTCTCTAATTAGCAATGCTAACAGGTCCAATCAAGATAACACCCTGCCATTATGGCTCGTCTGTCAAAAGAGGTGATGGATGATGTGAGGGCACTGCGATGGGTCATTCCACAAACACAGATGCCTATGCTCTTTGTGGTAGTTAAAACACACTAAGCGTTTTTCTGGGTGCAATAAATGATCTTGTTCACTCTAACCTTCAGTGAAGTCATGCATGTCTGCCTCAGAGTTCAGATACAATGGAGCTCAATTAGTATTTAAGTTAACTATTCAAAGTACAAAAATTTAATAAAATCCATTGCATTCAGATGTTGGGAGTTTGGAATAGCGGTGGTAACTAAATGCCCATTGTAGTTTTATAGTAGGTGGTAGGGGTGGCTAAGGGAAAGCATTAATAAGGAGCAAGCTCTCTTATTAGAGGCACTGATAGCATAAAGATAACACTACAGGGTCAATCCTGAAATTGGGTTACGATCAGGGGTTTACATGCAGCTTAGTGCAAAATGTGTAATAAATAGATTTATATTTATATGTTAAAAGGGTGAGATATATATATATATATATATATATATATATATATATATATATATATATATATATCTCTATATCTATATATACATATACATACACACACATACACACATACATACATACATACACACACTCTTACTCTGGGCCAAGTGAGTCCAAATCAACTTTTATCGCATAGGCAGTTCAGTCGTTACGTTCCACCCAATACCACGTCAAACACCTAAACACACTGTTGGTAGGAGAGGTCTTTTTTTTTTTTATCTTATATCAAAAGTGCCAAACAGGTCTCTTTTGAATTGCTTTTCTTTTCAGCTACAAAGCAAGCCTATTGAAACAAGTGCACAGCATATGTATAAGGAACACCCACTGACACACCTTCAGTTCCCTGCACATTCCTCAAGCTGTAGAGCCAAACACACTCCATCCAAACCAAATAAATGATTAAGTTCAACACACTAACACCCAAACCAGCAATGTCCACACGGCTTCATGAAGCATGCACTGAATATAAGATGTGGGTATTGTGACAACATTATCCCAGTCAACCCAGATCATGCACAGAATTAAGCCTTGATCGTGGCATGGTGAAATATTTATAAAGGCTACATGAGATGACTGGCCTGTTGGGAGAAATTTCAGGGATGGCAGGGCAGAAAGGCAGCTGAGAGTCCTGGGGGTTTTAGAGACATACCACATTCCATACAATTAAATGCCAAGCAAGTAAGAGATCTTCCTCTAGCTTTCCGGATCGCAAGCTGTGCAGGAATGACGTTTAACATGTGGAACTAACAAAGACATATATTCATTTAGGATGGCTGTTACACTGTTTTACACTGACTGACTAATAGGGTGCATACATTGGGTAAATAAAAAAATATATTGGCACCACAGTGTCAGTTTGTATGTATACACAATGTAATTTTGCATTTTTATACTTCTTACTATAATGTTTGTTGTTTGCCACACAGTCATATGTTCTAGAACAAGATTGTATATTGCATAATTATTGTATTTGTTTAATCTTCCACATATTTCCGAAGATTGAGCAATGCGAGAAGTAAACCTAATGTCATTGTCAAATACAAACTGATGAAAAAGCTTTATTCCATTCTATTTCAGTCTTGCAAAATGCAAAACACAAACACACACAGCAGATATTACAATCTTTATTAGCAATCCACTAAATTTATAGAAAATAAATGATTTCTCGTGCTAGATATAATTCTTTGCACAATAAAACCTTTGGATAGGGTCTAAACCTCAAAGCAGAGGAAAATAAGTTATTGGTAATTTTAACATGATGCATTTTTTCCTCCAAGGCATTCAGTTCAACACAAGATTGGGGAATTTTAACACATTCAGGAATGGGCTAATTAAAAATCTACACTCAGCTTTGCTGGCACAGAAATCAATGTGCTTAATTAATTAATCTATACATCACAGCCACAAATGCACCAGAGACAAGCTCAGCTTGGTCAAAACAATGAAAGGGAAAAAAGAGAAAAGAAAATCAATCCAATAAAAGACACGGCTAAAGTTTTTTAATTTATGTTTATCTTAATTTAGTCTTTGAAGATAAAAATCACAACTGATACACATGCAAAATGTTTCTTACTAATTGACAAAATATTGAGGAATGGACCACCTTTGTAAAAACAATGCACATAGGCACTCATTGATGTCTATTCATGTTCAATGACATTAACCAACAAATGCTATTATTCATTATTACAAATGCTTTGCCCTCTGGAATACTTTCACACGTCAGACTGCTTGAGAAAATCGCAACCCTAAAGCAGCTCTCAGTCCACTGAGAAGTGCTAATTTGTAAACGTGTCAGCTCAGTGAGAGAGAACAAAGGGTTATTAATAATTCCCATGCCCTTGTTCCTTCCAGATAAAACTAAACAAGCCAATATTTCTTTAAACAATTCTCTTCATCTGACCTGATTGGGATATTCAGGACATCCAGAATTGGATAGATGATTTATGCAATGTGACATGTCTCATTCTTAAACAATATAGTTTGACATTAATCCCAAATAATAAATATATTTGACAAATACTAATAAAAAAAATATGCATTAAATCAGTATTTAGTGGCTTAGCTACACAAAATCTGCATTCAAGAATTGAATAAATGAAAAGTATTTATCCAGATATTTCTCTCAGCTGTTATCATTTAAGGAAAAAACCCAAAAGATTTTGCATTTACCCTAAGACACTATAGTGACCAGTTGGGTGCACAATTTGTTTTGACTTGACCATGACCATGTTCTGTCTTATTTGTCCCACTTTCTCAGCTGTGGCCATGGTGCACGCCTCCTTTCTTTAATTCACTTCCACTCCATTGCACTCTCTTATCTATTATCTGGTGTTTGTTGCCATTTCTTTTTCCCCCCCTTTCTTTGTTTCTTTTACCCCAAGAATCCAATTAGGCTTCATTTGAAATGCAGAAACTGTGAGAACTTCAGCCATTCATGACCAGAGATAAGCAAACTAATTAACACTAGCCTCTTCTCTGAAGGAAGAAAATTAAAAATAGTCATAGATTAGATTGGATTAGATAAGTAAGGAGGCCAGGACTTTATATCTAAATGCCACTATATTTGTCGCTGCTCACCCTCACACACCATCCAGTTTTCACCATGCTTCTAACAAAAGTGAGGAGGTAGGTAGGTGTATGTACGCACTTGTGCATGCATGAAAGCATTTGAGCCGACATTCATAATTTGGAATAATTTGATTGCCCAATGCCTGATTTGATGCATAGCAAACCATACAGCAATGGATGAAGCAAAGTTGATTGTTTGCTCTAATGGCCACCTCTTCGAAAAAGTCAACATAAACCGCAGGCATGCTGAGCCTTGTTTACTCCAGACTGCCTTTCTGTCCAACCCATAGGACCACCCTGCAAACACTATAGAGCCAACTTGCTCAGATTGGGAGCCGGGTGATGGGGGCATCTATACCAGAGGTTAGCAGCACCCCAGTGTGAACACAGGCCTCAGTGTTAGCACAGGCATTAGTGTGAGATTAACAACTCTGAGACTCACCCACACAAGATGCTCTTAGCAAATACCACTGTGGTTGATTAACTCAGGTTAGGAAAATACCACTTTACAAGTATTACAACTAACAACCACTGTTTCACAGGCCTTGTAGGAAACATATGAAACTAACTCAAGGTCAGTGAACTCAAATTTTTTTTTTTTTTTTTTTTAAATATAAAATATATATACAAAACATAACTCCAAATACCATGAACTATGCTCCTCAATTAGCCACTGAAGCCCACGCAGTGGAACCACCATGGAAACCAAACTGAGACCAAGTGTGTTGTGAAAGGTGAGACATATATACATATGCTAATCAAGGGTGACAAGGAACAGGTGTGAGTAATTAGTGACATGGCAGTGGAGTGGCTGCTGGGAATTGTAGTCCAGGGCCATATTCCTGACATCAAGTGCTTTGTGTTACATACATACATAAACACAATAAATAGATCAAATAACAGAACAAGTGTGGGCATTTAAACTGTTGTTGTGATATAACACACAGAGACCTCAATCACCTCTACTTTATATATTTCATATACAAACTCTTTTCCATAGAACAAAAATTTCATAATCAGCCATTCAAGATGAGTCATGCTCTATAAATACTGCTAAACTACATAAAACACATGGCTCAGCAGAAACAGAGGGAAGCTCTTTTCCAACCTCAGGAATAAGAAAAAACAGCAACTTGACTAAACTCAATCCAGAGATTTTTTTTCAAACGGAACCAGGAGCCCCCTATCAGCAAGGCAGTAAACCCGGAGCTTAGCTCATTTCCCCCCATTGCCCTCGCCACCTCCTCAGTATCCTGTAGAAGCAGCAGCTCAGAATAGTACAGATGAACTTCGACCTACCTATGGGACTAAGGTCACTACAAGCACTCGGACTGTGAGAACTGTTATGAAACCAAGCAGTCCCAACCGGTAAACCCAGGGATCAGCACTCTGTCTCCTGGATTGTCTTTACCAAATGTTTTTACACCCTCTCTGACCCCTCTGACTCAGGCCACTGTCCAACAAATAAAATCAATAGACTAGATTCTCTTACCAGACATTATGCGTTTACTGCTGAGTCAGTGGTGTTGAGAATATAAGAAGGTGGAGAATGGTGAAGAAGGAACGAAAGAGCAAAGGTATTCAAGTTTGTATACATTTGTGTATATAATGCAGATTGAGCATACAATTGCAGCACACATTCAATCACCTACACACACTAACACATAGACATAGACACACATTTTGGAGCTGTATGCTCTACCCAAGGGAAAGAGAAGCCACAAGCTATAGCAGGATGCGGACAGCAGGGGGAGCAGCTCCTCTATTGATTTTGGAGCAACGCTGCTGGTGGGTGCAGGACTGCTGCAGGTCGGCTGAGCAAGACCATTCAGCAAGTCTGACCAGAAGCTTCAACTCAGCGGCCTCCAGAGGGTCTTTTCTCCCTGCTCACTCCATTGCTCTATGTTTAAAATGATGAGCTCTGTGGCTATGCAGGTCACAGACAATTTGATTTTGGGAATAAATTTCTCTATTGCTTGGCCTTGCCATTATTTTACTAATTCACTCACTTGGCATGGGAAGTACTGTTAGAAAGGTGATGAAGTAATCAGCTAGACAGAGACATTGACAGCTTTGTTTAGTGAGTGTTTAGAAAGCCCAGAGTGTAAGTGTCTGCCAGATAGTGTCTGAGGGTGATATACAGCTGGTAAATATGTCAGAAGTAATGAAGGCAATTCTACAAACATCAAAATGAAACCTGAGAGCTTTTTACATCTGTGTGATGTCTAGTCGAGCATGTCGCATTGGCAATGTTACCTGCAGCAAACATCCCTATTTAGCCATGAACTGTCTGTTTTCTTTCCAGGAAAAAAATCATTAGGAATACATATACTATAAATCTAAAATATTGATATTAGTTTTAATTAAGCTAACAGCATATTGAAGAGTATTTTTATTTACATTAAAGCTTTTTAATGCAGAAAAAAAATGTAAAACAAGAGAAAACGTGGAAAAAAGTGCAGACTCTTTTAAACACTGAAAACTGGCAGGTAATGTCATTTCCTTTTATTATCCAGTCTGTTCTTATAAGCACTTGTTAAACTTATGGTTCACCCGATCACAGTGAGGTGTGTGTGTGTGTGTGTGTGTGTGTGTGTGTGTGTGTGTGTGTGTGTGTGTGTTTGCAGTTCACCAAAAAAAAACATCTGCTGAGGAGAGATTCCTATTGGAAAATTGGCACAGAGTTCGGACCAGACACAACTAAAATCTCCCCATTTATCTGTGACAGGTTTTAAGCTTGACCGTATTAATTTAATTTTGATACAACACCAATGGTCAGATACACCAACACACACATACACATATGCACAAAACACATATGCACACACATTTGCAGGGAAGCTCACCTCATCATAATTGTTGCTAGTTGTGGCTTTAACAACAGGAACACAGGGCATAAAAATGGCTGAGGCAATTTTTCCATTGCCTGCAACCATCTTAAACCATGGCCCCCGGAAGGGGCTTCGCCTGTACCAGGGCATCATTACCTGCTTTAAATGTCTGAGAAACATCCTTCATTACCGCAAACACACATACACAGACACAAATACTGCCCAAAAAAATTTGCACAAGTCCTTTAAATATTCACCACTTGTATTAATGTAATTTAAACAGGATCTGGGTTTCAGAGACAAGTAAAGATTTTGACTAATTGAACTCACAAAGACACAATTCCGAATCATCATTGGTCATTTGTGTGTGTGTGTGTGTGTGTGTGTGTGTGTGTGTGTGTGTGTGTGTGTGTGTGTGTGCCTGGCACAGTGGATATCTAGCTACACTTTGACCACATCATCCCACATAGACATGGGGGCATGGCACTGGCCTTGACCTTTAATTTCTACAACTGGAGAAGTGTGTGTCAGAAGCAATGAAGGTGACACATTCTGCTGCCCGCCGAGATAATGAAGGCTTTAACTTTACAACTCAAGCATATCAGGTGGCAGCTGAGCACGCTCACAATCATATGTGTGTCTGTGTGTGTGTGTGTGTGAGTGTGTGTACGTGCATGAGGGTCTGTGTGCCCGGGAGAGTGGAATGAACCAGATTCATTAACTTAGACTCATATCCCTGCAATTTTCTTGGGAGAGGGTGAATTACACCCTAATACCCCGGACTGGCTCCTCGGCATGTGAGGGGAGCTGGATTTGCCAGGGAGTCGTATTTGCTGGGAACGCGTGCTGCCGATTCATGTAGCAGCAATCATGTCGTCCCCCTACCCTCATTAGTCGGAGCGATCCTGCTCAGTCCGACGGCAGGAGAGGGGACACTTAATTACAGGCTGACACTTTGAGGAGAGCCCAGACTGAAAGGCAAGACATAGAGCGGAGAAAATGCGATAATATGATGTATGTCATGAGAAGCACTGCTCAGTACAGTGACCATTTACTTACAGTGATTGGAGCTGTGCTTGGCCCAGCCTGCAGCCTCTGCCTCTACACTTAGGAAAGAAATAGTACATGAAAAAAAGGAGGTCATGTGTGTACTGGGTGTTGATTTTCTGAGTGGACGTAAGTAGACTGACATATTACACACATATATATATATATATATATATATATATATATATATATATATATATATATATATATATATATATATATAGCTAGTTATAATATATTATATATGTTATTTAATAATTTATATAATAACATATATATTGCTTATAATGTTACACTAATCAGATACAAACACAAGCACATCATGTGTATTTGTAAATATATTTAATAATACAAATAGTTAATTATCTTACATATATTATTATAGTATTATATAGTATTATATATGCGTATATTGTTTTTTATTTATGCTTTTTAGATTTACACATTGTTAGTAATATACAAGTCATTTATACTTGTCATATTAAATCACTGCCTTTATCAAAGTGTATTTTTTATTAGTCATAATGCTAAAAAAAACTCATTCCCCCAGGAGAGATTAAAAAATTGTATATCTTACATTGTCTTATCACAATAATAAAGGATTCTGTCACCAAGTTTATTGTAAATAAAATGCATATTATTTCGATTTTTATATCTATTTCCAAAGAAAATTTTAAAAAGTCTAAAGAATTTTTTGAAATGAAGCACTTAAATTGAAGCATTAAAGTTAATAATAAAATGACAAAGTTGCTGCTTTTGCCTCCCAGGTTAACAGCTTAAACACAAATCGAGCACAAAAAACTCCAGTGAGCAATGTTGTGACATTTGACAAATTAAGCACAATTAAAAGTCCAGGCTCTCCCAAATGTCACTCACTTTCCCCTTCACAGGCCTCTGTTTACCACAAACAAACCACGAGGGCACGAGGAGGGGGCCGCCGGGGCTGCTTTCTCTCCCTGAACAGGTGTTTCACAGCCAATAGCCGCAAACAAACGCACATGTCACACTGCAAGTGTGAGCCCATGTGTGTATGTGTTTGTTAGTGAAACTGTGATGTGTCCACTAGCACTCTGATATACACCTGAAATACTGCAGTGTAGGGACCACTACCACCTCCACCACCATCACCACCACCACTCATCTTCCTCCCCTCACCTTTCCCTCTATTCCCATTCAGCATGGACTCTTACCATGAGAAAGAGAACCTGTAGAACTAATCCTTGCAAATCTGCTGCTTTCTTGGATGTACCTCTGGGCCATGCAAGAACGCCTAATTTGCATCTTTAAACTGTACAAATGGTGAATGAGCTCCTTTCAGCTGCAAATGTCATTACATCTCCATTTCCAGGGGAGAGCTGGAGGATTAAAAGCCTCACTCACATTCATGATCAACTCTTCCCCAGTGAGCCCAATGGGGTTGGACATCTGATGACCCCAAAGTAAGGGTCATGTTATCACCTGCATCTAAATGGGATGCACACGGGAAATGGAGGATAAAGTTTTGATTCCACAAACAAATACACACATATGGACTCACACACCACACACTAATCTGTCTTACTCGCCTGGTGAGAACTTTCTATTGATTTATTTTATATTTAGGTTTTGTTTTTACATAAATTATGGTTGTGAGGGAATGGCCAAATGTTTCCACAAGGACAAAACAATCATATATCCCAGTCCTCATAGGGACTTCCCCAACATGACATAAAAATGCAAGATAATAATCCTTTGTACACTAAGTGTAAAACATAAAAATAAGAACAATCAAATTAACGCTTCTCATCTGTGATCATTTTATGCTTTCATTCATTTTTTAACCAAATATTCTACAATTATTTTTGGGTTGTTTTGCGTTTGACAAATGCTCACCAAGTATTTCATATATTTATTTATAACATATATTTATTGTTATATATACTTGTTTATAATTTATTGTTATATATACTTGTTTAGAATCTAACCAGGACCTAATTCAGCACCAAAATTTACCACAATCCAACCTCCCTCAGCTCTCTGGGATACTCAGAAGAGTTCATGGCTGATATTAAAGAAAAGTAAATCAAGGATAAGAGAAACTAACCATCCCACACACCACCAAACACAAGCATACATCTTGCGGGAAGCCAGTCTACCCAAAAGCCCGCATATGGCAGCCATTAAAGGGATCCAGCGTTGGAGCCGGCTCCAGCCATTAAAGAAAACCACACGCAGTATTGCTGCTTCATCATGTCACTTTAGCAGATCTAATTGGCTCCTTTCCGTCCATGTTTCACAGCAACGCTGAACTTCACTAAGCAGCCATTTCCTTTCATCTCAGCCGAATTACATTAGCGCAGCTGTGTTCGACAGAGGCCACAACACAGCACCATGGCTAACAACACTCTCGATGATTAGAAAAGCAATAAATCCCAGCTTTCATAGGCTGCCTATGAACATATTGATACTGGTTTCTTTTTAAATCTCAATGTCTATGAGCAGGAGGTATAAGGAAGGAAGTATAATATTTTTGGCAGCCTATCCTTCCTTCATTGTATTTATGCTGTAGTTTTTACAAGTTAGCACTAGCTAGTGCCTGGCTGTCATTGAGGACCATTGTCAGATGGCTATTCTCAGCTGCCGCCTCAACCAGAGCCAGAGCAACTTTTATTCAAAGCCCATCTGATCCTCGCTTCAAATTCCAAATCCATTATGTGTTGCTAACAGCTAATTATTTAGACCCATTTCATAGAAGTTAAGCTCACTGCATTGGGCTGGTCATCCAGCATGTGTCGCAGTAATCCACAGATAATACCTCGCTCTGTGAATGCTTTCATATTGGCCTCTGTTCCCCTCACAGACTTCTGTGTATGAGTAGTGGTGTATGGAGGCTAGTAGTTGTTTTGGTGCTTGTGTACACACACACACACACACACACACACTTCCATTACCAATGAGTCAGGCCATAAAAAGATCAACTTATTTAGGTTTCTGTTGCCATGGCAATCAAGAACAATTTTACAATTCTGATGATGCTCCTTCTCAGTCGATGATGTTGTAATGTATCACTTGTTACTAAGGGGGCCTATGTAATACAGACACTGCTGAATGCTAGAGCACAGATGGCTGACTCCTCTAGCATTGGAGAAAACTCCCATCTGCATTTTCCTGTGTGGTGGGCAAGTGTAAGGGTGCAGGGGGTGTTTTGCAACATTCATTTGGAAAATGGTTTATTGTGGCTGGTGTTCAACATTTAATAATGAACAAAATCAGCAAAAGTGAATAAAGGAGTATATCAGACAATGACAGCACAAGTGTACACGAATATGACAGATGAAAGATGGGGATGATTTAAGGTGGCTATACCAATTAAAGAAATATATATATATGTGTGTATATAAGCAAAAATATAGTTTCTATCTGACTCCCAGTTATAAACAGTACAATTTATTTTTTCAGCTTTGTTTTCCTATCTTTCTTATATTGAAATGTGTTTAATATATGCGTAATTATGAGTACATACAGCTCCATGTGCACATAGAAGAATGTGTGGGTGGTTATGGTGCATATGCATCTTCCACTGTCAATGATATGAGACCACAGTGGAAAGTTATCCAGTTAAAATCATCATTTCTTATAAACCATGCAGCCAAGCATGGATATCCCGTATTTTATTTATTTTTTTTTTTTTTTGCCAAATCAAATATTTCTGAATATTGTATGTTCTGTGATAGAGGGGGTAGACAGAAATCCCTCCCATTTTTTGGAAGTAAACAACATGCTCATTAAGATGCTCATTTTCCCAGCAGGAATAGAGAAAAAAATGTAGCACAAAATACACTACTTCTGCAGAAACACTTCCCCTCATACAAAAGGATTTAATTACACTTCAAAATGCGTAATACTTGCAGCCCAACGGCAGCACATGGAAGCAGCACACACACATACACACGCAGCATGGGGAAAAGTCTGCTCTTGCTAAAACACGACCTCACACACACGCTCGCCGCACGTGAGTACAGCAGTGTTTAACATGCCTGCCGCAGTTGTTCGTACATGTGCCTGAAGATAGTGTCAACCCCGTGGCACTGCCACCACCCTGCTCCTGTCGGTTGGGCCTGTCCCCCTCAACAGAAATCTCTCTCTCTCACACACACACACACACACACACACACACACACACACACACACACACACACACAAACACCCTTCATCAGCCAGGCTTATCCCCTTGATGCTGAAGGACGCGGCAGACAGGTGAGCGTAAACAATTCATCACAACGGTGACACCTCCGCATCTGCCAGTCCCAACATGGTCAGAGGAGCTGTCAGTCACCTCATCTAGCTCTGCTCCTCTCAGCCGGGCTAGAGCACAGCCCAAAACACCAGCAGATGTTCTCTTTTACGAAAGAGCACTAATACTGTAGCACCTGGTTGATCAGACTGCAACCACCTTTGACTTTGAACCTACTGAAAACAGTTGAATGAGCATGTGCATGTAATGGTTGTAAAATGCAAAGTTAGTTAGTTAGTTAGTTGGTTAGTTAGTTGGTTAGTTAGTATAAGAAGGTGCAGCTAATCCTGTTTGAAAGGGTCACTGTTGCATTTGAAATTATATTATGATTAAGGTTGGGGAGGTTCTGATGAGGAAATTCCACCTGGCTTCATGGTACACAGATTCATCAACTTATATAAAAAGTCATAAATGGCTAAAGGACGAACAGAGAAATAAGTGTTTCAACTGAACGTACCACATAGGCAGCATTTGTATTGCCATTTGCAGAAATTGCTTCCTTGTTTTTAGAGAAGCTAAAATTTATTTCAAATTTTACTTAGAATTATATTTTTGGCATATAATGCTAGCTGATTTTAACTATATGTGCAGCTTTAGTTAAACAGATAGATTGTACTTTTTAAACAGTAATCTGCTGTTTTTTATTGTAAAAAACAATTATGACATATGATAACTTGTTTTTTGCAGGTGCTTGAAGTTTGTGGAGTACCAGAGATATTTTTGCTTGAAATGCTTCCTGGTGGGGAAGTTATTTTAGCAACCCCTTAGCTAGAAATTGTGATTATTCACTAAAATTACAGTTAATACGCACTGTGATACAAATGCATATGATTTTACATACATGCCTGCATACACACATATAGATGTACACACACACAGAGTCCATTACTTCATTAAACTGACATCCCAGTTAACACAAGTCAGTTACCTATACCAGAACAACATGAGTGATAAGGTCCTGAGAACAAACACTCCCAGGGACCCAAATAACAATACTGGGGTCCTGGTGAGCCACAAAGCCCATCAGCCCCTTTGTTTCTGCAGGAGGGCCTGCATGACAATCCCAGGCTGACAGACAGCACAGGGGTCCGAAGAACCTGGGACAAGAGCACATTGTTCCGCTCCCCGTGCACAAGGTGCACCTCCTTCCACTCTGACAGGAAACACAGGCTTGGCTAAGAATAAGCTGGGCAGACCAGAGGCTTTCTGAGCTAAATTACAAGTAAAAAGAAGACCTCCTTTGAGTAGCAGAGCTTACCTGTTGTGGTGAGGGGGTGGCAAGTGGAGGAAACAGAGAGAGATAGAAAGAGTGGCTGTTTGAATTAACGTGCCATTTTCATACACTTTAAAAGGTAATAATTATGCGAGCAGCTGGAAACTTTTGGGGCTAGAATTAAAAGCTAAAAGCATGGTTCCAGTTTTTTGATTTTTGTTTGTCCTGCTATAAGTGGCCATCAGCTGGGCAGCAGATTCTTTTCCATTTTTTGGAATTTCCTTTTTTTTTTTTTTGGCTGGGGGGCAGATGGGGGTGAGTTTTTTCAGTTGCTGGGGGAATTTTTCTTTTAGTGAATTTTCTATCGCTCTTTTTCTCTTATCTAACACATACAAATTGAAGCAAAACCAAATACATGTAAATGTTGTGACATAGTGAAGAGGCCTGTGAGTAAACAGAGGTAGGTGAGAATTGTGAAGGGTAGGGTAAAATCCCCTCAGGTGGCAGGGGTAAATATACCCCCACTCTCATTTTGAGACTTGCCATGTTTCAACAGGCTCGATAAAAGAGTGATTGCACATATGAAAAAGGAGGATCTGGTTGGACGGTGAGAGTCTGATTATTATAGTAAAAGCCCGAGATAACAAGGTAACAGCAATGGGCAGGCACACAATACAGCCTCTATTACCTGGATACTAGCTGTTATTTGTAGTCACTGTATGTCTTTCCTCTTGTCTTTCCTCGAGGACAATTGATGAAAATGGGCTTTGTTCCATGTGCTGAACAGTGGCAATGAGGATTTCTGTGTCTAAGTAGGTGAGGACTACACCCCAGGCCAGACCTGACTGACCAGCTGGGAGAGTCAAGGCCAAGCTCACTCACAGGCCAGGCTGTAGAGTCTGTTTTTTTCAATGTCAAAATATATTTATATATACACTCATACACACACTTTCTTAGTGCCCCTTAAACAAACAGAAAAAGAACACAAATTTTATACACACTTAAATACACAAAAATACACCCAACATCAATACTTCAATGTATCAGTCTAAATTTGTAATTTAACACACACAAACACTTCATACAAGCATTCGTACAAGTATAATGAATTATTCTGAAGTGTAATACACTCTTTATGTTGATTTGCACAATGGATTGTAACATCAAGCTCAGATATTTTAATGTATAAAAAAAACAAAAGACACCAAATACAATTTTCTATCAAGTGATGGTAAAACTGCTTATTCTTTTTATTAAACAACTGACCTTTCAATTTTCCCTTCATAAATACCTTTCATGGCGTTGACACTTTCATAAATCCGCTTTTACCTATCAGTTAAACTCTACCAGCTTTTCATACAACACTAAGCTGTTTCTTCAGGAATGTGAATCAAATTTAGCTATGCTAATGAACACAAACTACAAGAATGTAGCATTAGTGACTGCAATATTTTCTGGCTTAAAAATTTTCCATATTTTCTTTTTCTTTTTTTTTTTTAATAACAGGAATCTAAAGCCTAGTACCAGAATAATAAGGAATACAAGACATCGGTCTCTCGTTCTTTGCAAGGCACCAGGCACACACAAACACTCACACAGCTAGCTAATCCTGGAAACTGTGGACATGGGGACAACGCTTTCAATCAGTACCACAGAAAGTGTGAGCATTATATAATGCTCAGAATTAAATGTAATAAAGAATAATGTGAATATGAGTAGGTTTCAGGAAAGTTGTGCCAGAGTTACAGGTCATCAAAGATTACATTGGTGTGCTCTCAGAGACATTGATATCAATTAGCATCGCTCATGTGTACGGTATTAAGGGTAATTTTATTCCATTACAAAAAGTATTTTTGCTTTATTTACGCTTGAGTGATATTAAAACTGAAAAATGTTTTTTTACACCATACATCATGATTTGAAGTTTTAAATAGTTAGCACGCATCTTGTCTTATTTTATCCAGCCAGTGACTGCACACTATATATCAATAAGTTCAATCATCCAATCACATTTATCACTATACTTAAAAATGAATTATGTAAATTTGTAATCTTAAGTGTCCTACTTAATTGCAATTTATCAATTTAAATGTAGTCGCTTTCACTTTAGCACATTATCTTCTGGATATTTACACTTTTTTTGCTCTATTTTAATATAACTGCGAAACATTATTTATGTTTTCTCATTACTTTTGTTCTATTTTGGTACATAGTCTTAAAAAGAAGCAAACAAAATGTGACTAAACTGTTCAGATAAGACTTTATGAAAACTAGTGCCATGCAGCAGGTGGAGATCATCACAGCATTGATCTGGCCTCAGCATGGGATAAGAGTACAACCCCTTTTAATCAGAGAGCGCCGATAGTCTCTGGCTAGCCATAGGTCCCTTTCAGATAAAACTGTCTTACAGCACAACTGGCTGAGATGAGGGAGAGAGAGCGAGCGACAGGCCTGAGGGCCTTGGCACAGAGCAGACCCAGGGCTTGATCTCAAAGAACTCATTATTCCCTACCTGCTGAACCTCTGCTGAGGCAGTCTGAATTCAAATTTATATAGAGCAGGTCCCAGGGCCACATGCACACAGAGGGCTTGTTTTTAAAGGCACACAGTTTGATATTACTGGTACCTCGCCAAAGCCCTGAGCTGTTGACCATTTATAAAATTATTATGGACAAACCTAATTGTTCTTGCTACACCTTTGATGACCCTTTCAACCGCCAAACCCCCCACCTCCCCCTCCCCCACATGTGTGCAAATGAAGTTTTCACCCAGGCAATCACACCTTTAATTAAATTAAAACAAAGGTGCTAAAGCTGTTGATTTTCAATGTGGATGGAGGGGTGGGGGGTTTGGGGGGGTGTACTGAGGGCCAGAATACAATGAATATCAATGCTTGATGAGTGACTGAACTCCCCCAGCTGTCAGCCAAATGAATGTGAATATTCAGTGCTTTCCCCTCCACTTAACTTCCATTTAGCTCTGATAACATTTTATTAGCATTTCCCTTGGCACTGTTAAATGATAAGTGATCCAGAGAAAAACAGTATTGTGTTCATGTTTATTAAAAATAACTATTCTTTCCTCCGCCGTTATTCATTTTTTTGTGCCCAAGCATTGTGTAGTTCCAAAAAGTATTCACATTCCTGGTAACAGATTAATGAATGACATTCATGTAAGAAATAGTGAGTTTTGATTGAATATTGTGAGTATTCATCCATCAGATAAGTGATTTTTTTTTTTTGCCATGTATGATAGACTCTTTCTCTCTCTCTCTCTCTCTCTCTCTCTCTCTCTCTCTCTCTCTCTCTCTCTCTCAGCTCCAGTACACCAATGTCAACATATCCTCCTCATGTCAAGACAGATTGGCGTGTTAGCCAAGAGCTTCAATCATTGCTCTCCCATGCCCCAATCCACATATTGATTTTGAAGAAAACAGCTTTCTAATCCCAACAAACAACATGTCAGCAAGCCACTCAAGCTAACTGAAATATTAGCACAGCGTGATGCACTAGCCGTACGAGCCTGGGGTTCCCCAGTGCTTCTGGCCTGGACAGGCAGGGGTGCAGGGGCGAGAAGAAAGACTGCAGAAGCTAAAATAAAAAGATAGCCCAAGCACTTCAACTTATGATTTGAAACAGACAAAATTACTAGAAACTAAATGAACAAAAAACTACACTGGGGCCAATATTTAACAAGCCCACCTCTGAACACCCATTGCATGGCACCCCTTTGGGTCATTCAAGTGGTGTTAATGTTGGTGTTAGGGTGCAGCCTCCTTCTTCCATCACTGCCAACATCATCAGTGTCCATTGTGACCCCTGGCTGACCCCCGGCCAGGGTCAGGCACAGTGCGGTGGGGGGCGTGTCAGCTCAGGGGCCATTTCGATTGCCCAGCATGGCACAGGGCAAGCAAGGCTCTGCACAGCATGGGCAGCAGGGTGGCCGCGCCACTCTTAAGGTCATGCTAATTGCCACACTGCACCACCAAGACGGCACTTAGCACCGAGGCCCACTCTCAGAGCGAGGTGCAGGTGTTAGTGCCCTTTAAACCTTTAATTAAATATCACTCCAAAAGGTTAATATGGGGAGCAGTGTGTTCTAGCCCACTATCGAAGAATCACTTCAAAACTCTACTGCAATAAGAAAGCCTAGAACTGAAAATAAAATGGAGTAGTGGAAATAGTTTTTCATGCAAACATAAGAGTATTAGACATGTCATATAATAGTCATAATATTCCTCTTCATGGGAGATATTTCTGTTGCTTTTCTAAGAAGAGAGATAAGGAAAAAATTATCCTCAATAATCGGCTGCTTTGCCTCAACCAATTCTTTTCTTTGGGGGTTGTGGCTAATGATCCATAAGCTTCCAAGAACATTATCTATCATGGGGTCTGTCTGTATGAGTTTTTTGGTTTTTTTTGTTTGTTTATTTATTTTGTGTTTTGTTTCTTGTTTATTTGTTTAAGAGCAACTTTTTAAAGCTATATAAAGAACAAACAACACTACCACTAAAATGTGTTATGTTATAATTTGTATTGAATGAATTTATAATAATGCAGAAGAAAAACACAATTTAAAAGTAAAACACAACTTACATCAGAGGTTCATCATTCTAATAAAGAAAGTGAAATCAAAGGTGACTTAGTTATTCTAATACACAGTAAATGTAAACATATTGAGTTGTGCATAAACGTTTGAATATATATATATATATATATATATATATATATATATATATATATATATATATATATATATATATATAAACAATATTATATCAAATCATGTCCATTAGCATACACGATTTCATTCTTGACAGTCTTAAGAAGAGCTCTTTGTTCAGGAAATATTTTGAAATACTGGAAAAATAGGTTTCAGGCCAAATTCAGAGCTGCGATATGAGACTTGGTAAATATTTTCCAGGGGATTTTTACAGTGTCTCTTTTCTACTACATGGTGACTGGAGCACAGCTGGGAAAAAGGAGTAGGTATGATTGGTGTGACACTGGGTTCCAGAAGACAATTAACATAAATGACCCTAATTAACATCTGGTCAGTGTCACGATTTCCTCAAGCAAAGCTGCATCGCCAAAATGAACAGATTTGGTTTGCCTGTACTGCCAAATGCAGTTAGCACACTACCTATTTCACATTCAAATCTCAGACACTTTAAAAGAAATTATTTACAGAGTTGTTGCTATAAAATTCAGAATGCAACAAATGCAATAAATTAATGCATTCATATAGATCAACACTGAATACTTCTCAACTTTGAATGCATTAAATATAAGGGTATGCCTTATGTGGCAATTTTAGAAATGCATTTTAGTAAAGGAGAAGAAAAGGAATGCATTTCCCTTAGTGTCTAGCAATTTATTCTATTATTTCAAAGGCTAATATTTTCACTGCTCCACTACAGACATCTTAGTTCAACACATTTAATATTCATCAAGAGTCTGGAAGCTTCAGCCACAGCCAAATTTTCATACCATATTTTAGCAAGGCAGAATAATCTCACTTAACACAAGAGCAAGTCCTCTCTCTCTCTCTTTCTTTCTCTCTCTCTCTCTCTCTCTCTCTCTCTCTCTCTCTCTCTCTCTCTCTCTCTCTCACATGTGCTGTGTTGCCCCCTGCTGAGGTTTTGTTGTTTCCTGTTTTGTTAAATAATTAATTCTTCCCTGCTATTCCCCCACAATCTATAGCCAGCCATATGCAAGAGCCAGAGCAGGAGTCCTACAATCTATCAGATTTAATGTAATAATTCACATGAGGTGGTGAACAAACATGTGTAAAATAATAATAATAATAAAATGGGTATTGAAGATTCTTAAAAATGTTCTCTTTGTGTGTGTGTGTGTGTGTGTGTGTGTGTGTGTGTGTGTGTGTGTGTGTGTGTGTGTGTGTTTAGTGAAGATGTTTTCATTAATGATAAGTGAATTATGACAGCAAAATGTAAACTTACTTTTCATTTCAAAGTTGTGTAAAAATTGGGCTGATATTAATAGCCATCCAACTTTTTCTTACTGATAATTCAATGTCTTTGTTGTAGTAAGATTTCATTAGAAGTAGGGTATGAGTACAAGTGGTAAAAAAAAGCATATTAATTATGGTTGTTTTTAGACACTAAAAAAGTATAAAATTTGTGTACATTATTTTGGTCACTTTCTGGTATCTGGTCACAGAAGATCTTTTGTGGTTGTTCTGTTCTGAACTTGAGAAGCCGAACCATTAGTTTGCCTCTCTATCCAGCTCCATGTTTGACTACTGTCTCTTAGTGCCTCTTGCTCCGTTGTTTTCTTTTTTTCAGCCTGTGTTTGCCTTCTTTCTTTCCTTCTCCCTTTTCCCTCTCTCTGAGCTAGTGCAGGGGATGAGCTGCTACCCCGTGGTGAGGGCTGAATCTAGGGGCCACCTGCAGCAGCCACCACCAGCTCAGCCAAATGCCGCCGGCCTCCTTTGATATGAGCTCAGGCTGCCTTTACGCCCGCACACCCACCTCACAGCCCAACAGCTAATGTGGGATATCAAACGGCTGTCGCCTGCTCTGTCTCACCCGCTTTTTTTATATTTCTCGTTCTTTTTTTTTTGGTTCTCTTCTTTTAGGGGCTTTGCTTTTGGGCTGTGGTTAATTCTATGCTGCAGCTAAGCACAGGGCCTTTTAGAAGCACAGCTTGGGCTCCATGACCATGCTGACATATTCCTCCAGCATATTTAGCAAGAGCTCAGCCAAAAAGTACCAGCCACTGGCAGCCATTTTTGATGTCACCTGAGACCAGACGAGGAGAAAAGGGCCCATACAGAAAAACAGCACAGCATGTATTTGTGTTTGGGAGCATGTATAAAACTACAACAAAGAACATATACATTCATACTATATTAAAGGCGTTATGCTCTTTTTCAACTGTTCAACATGTATATCTAAATTAATAGCAGGAAGATACTATTTGATCCTATGCTAATCTAGACATTGTTACTCATCCGACAGCAAAGCATGGTAATGGCATTTATTTTGCATGCCTGAGGTAAATGAGTTAATGGAGAAGATTGGGAAAGTTGTCTGATCACCACATACATTTACATTGATGCAGTAACATGCATGGTGTGCTTCCAGTTGCCCCCCCATGGAGGCAAGGGATCATTAAATGAATTGACTAAAACAAGCACATTGAACATCCTTGCACATAGTCTGCTCAAACACAAGCACACATTCAGACATACTCCAGAAAGCTCCAGAAAGATCGATTTACTTGACTAGGAAAAAGAACAGAAGGCTGTTCCTACATATTTATTGCAAAGTTTAGTCATTAATTAAAATGTATCAAAGCTTAGAGGGATATACAAATCTGATAATACGCATGATGCAATTATCAGCTGTTTTCCAGTTTTAATGTTGTGTTCAAAAGACTAACAAGGGAGAAAAAACACTTATCATAGTGCTGACAATGTGCAAATGTGTGAGCAACCAATTTGTTCATTGACACAAAACACCTACACACTAACAAATAAACAATTGCTTAAACAAGTGCTGTGTATACAAACACCTACTTATAAAGCCCAGCACACATGATGAACACACTAGAACACACACAAACAGAGACACCTATCTCACACCTCAAGAACATGTGGTGATAAAACTGGAGCTAATTAAGTGACAGACAATTGAACTCAGGGGAGAAATTCCTGGGAATTACTATCAACAACTGGATCAACGTGGCAGAGAAGACAAGGTGTTTATTAGCCAGTTGTTCAGCACTTTGCACCGAGGTGCTAAAATGACTTACTGCCTCCACTTTCTCCATCTTTATGGATAGGTGGCATGCTTTAAGTGGTGCACAACACATTCCATAGGGGAGTCCTAAAGATCAACTTTCTGAAAGCTTAATAAAGAGATGGTTGTTAATTAAAACCTATAAAATGAGCCTTAACGAGAGCCTTAAACACATACAGTATTACTCATAAACATATAATTTACCTTCAGTACTTTATGGTCATTTTTTTTGTTGGATATGTTTCCCTATCAATATATTAACACATCTATTAATACCTAATATTCTCCTCAACCTTAAGCTATAAGAATCACCTCAATACTGAATCAATCCCTAGAGTGCACGGACTCCTCATTATATCAAAGGGGTAATAGCTGTCCAGATGCAGAAACATCTTTATCTCAGGTAAGTGATTCATAGAAAATGATCCCATGACAAAAAAGAGCATGCAGAACAGAAGTAGTGTTTTATTCCTGTACTTATAAAAGGTGGGCAGTGGTGGGCAGGGGCTTCTGCACTGCTAAAGTGCCACTGTCAAACCTTTGAGCAAGTCCCTTAACCCTCTTTGCTCCAGGGGTGTAGTATCATTGCAGACCCTAAATTCCTAACATTTGAACTTCATTTAACCCGAATCAATTTCCTTGTAGTTTTACGGTAGTTTTACCGTGGCTCACGGTAGTTGGGATATTTGACGAAAATAATTTCACTGCACTGTAATGTATATGTGACACATAAAGGTAATTACTTACTATATTAAGAAAGCACCAAAACTGTACTAGAGAACGAGAAATGTACATATATACAAATCCCTGCAGTCTAGTAAATATATGCCAGAATAAAATCTATTCTATCTTTTATGTCTATCTAAACATACTTTTCCTTAATCATTTAAAGGTGCATATGTTAAACTACCCATCCAAAACGCTGTTTTAGAAATGTCATTTTAACACAATGCTGAATGAATTCCTATAAAAAGGCAGATTTGCCAGCTCCCGTGGAATCATTAAGGCTATGAGTATTAAGTCAAATGGCCAACCCTTCAATAATGGACAGTAACTGTACAACTCTCAACTCTTCGTATACTTGCAGTGTAATTTACACAAGTCATTAGAAATGTCTTGCATAATACAGTGTAATGGGGCAGTCAGAAGGAAATGAAGTCTAGCGCTTATTTCAGTTTCCTCTTTTCAGCAGCGTGTGCAGTTTGCAGTGGAAAATGCATGACAATTGACACATCTGCATCATAAATGATGGTGTATGTCCTGATAATGTTCAGGCACATTAGTCTGCCTGCTGTACGCTCATGTATGAATGTGGAGTCTATTGTGAAGTTCCATCAGAAGTACCTGTGAAGTACCCTAAAGGATCCCACTAAGCACCTATTACTTGAACAGACTGAGTAAATTCCTGGTCAAATGTATTCTTTTGTATACTTAATGCATCACATATTCATGAAGGGAGCACAAAAGTACTTTAGCTGAGGACATTTCCTAAAACTTTCCATAAATGCTTATTCGGGGATTGCTTTATACGCTAAAAAAGATTAGTGATACCATATAATACAAACTACAGTCAAAGGCTACATTTATTGTATCTTCATTTAAACTTATTTTAAACCAAATCAAATGGTTTTAACATGGTCCAAAAGTTTTTAAATGATTATCTCTGTGTAAAAAAAGTTAATCATATGGTGTAGTTTTCTCACTTGAAATTTCAGTCTCCAATCATTGTTAAGTGTTTCCTGCCCTTGGATAGTAAAAACATGGTTTGCATTTTTTTGCTAATAAAAGCCAAATGAAGGAGACAGAGGTTGAGGGGTGTTGGGAGGGGAAAAAAGAGCACAATGCAGTTTTAAGCACCTCTATTTTTCCAAGGTCTGCAAAGGTTAAACTCAAGTGACTGGTAACAACTCCATTATGTGGTGAGTCCCTCATTGGCCTCCAGAAGCGTAGCATGTAAAACTGTAGAGGAGTCCTCTCCCAGGAGACCCCTGTGCACAGCAGGTTAACCTGTCAGTGCTTTTTTTAAGGCCTGATTGCTGAGCCCCCTGTAGCTTGAGGTAAACTGACAATTTTCCATCAGCAGGGAAGGTGGCTTTATTAGTGATGAGGAGGGGGGACTAAATTCAAGCGCACAGGGCATTGTTTCCTCCGATGACGGATTAACATACGTGAGGTCCAATCAATTAGCTCAGTGCTGAGACAAAACCAGGGTGGCTAATGAACAGGTCTTCTAAAAACAAAAACAGAGTGTAGTATCCATGCCAAGAGCAAAACATTTTAAAAATAGATGTGTTCGTATGTGTGTGTGTGTGTGTGTGTGTGTGTGTGTGTGTGTGTGTGTGTGTGTGTGTGTGTGTGTGTTTACAGCCTATACCCCAGAAGTCAGGTACGATTTGAGTTATTGATTGCTTGAGAGTTCTTCCTCCTGTGGCTGGCAGGAGCCAGCAGTTATAAAATCACCTATACAGTAAGCACTAGGCAAAGGAGTAAGCTGCAGAAAATAGCACTGCTCCTCCACTGCAATTGTACAAGCATCAGTTTGCTCTTTTCCCCCAAATGGCAAATCAATATTTTGCTCGGCTACACATAAACACAAACTTGAAGTCTGTGTCAGTTCATATATGAACATACTGTAAGAGAGGAAAAAGTTTTTTTTTTTTTCAAGTTTCTTTTGACCTTTTTTCTCCCCCTTCAAATTATGACAGCACTGCTCTGGCTATGTATCTGCAATGATTTCTAACTTTCAGGTGATGACATATATTATCTATGTGAAAAGCAAAACATCATACTTGAAAAGTAACTAGACGTAAATCGAATTTGACCAAATACACATATTTCATTTTGATCTAAATAAACTGTACTCAAAAGTTGAGTGAGCTGGTGTCATGACACCACCAAACCTAGAAATCAGGCTTAATAGACTGTCGAAACCTGAAAATCTTTTCTTAATCCAAATGTACAATATATTTGATAGGACATTCTTCTGAGACTGAACTGCTCATGAGAACATCAAGGTGTCCAGCAGCTGGTAGCATAGACAGAGTTTGCAAAGTGGTGCAACAATAAGAATATTTAGTACGTTGCTCTTGAAACTGATATATAGAGCTTAATTACATGTTTATAGTTTCAAACAGAAAATGGATCTCAATTTTGCTGAGAATTAGCTTCTGTTTTTTTTCATAGCACAATGTTTACAACATGGTATTTTGCCTATTTGTGTAGTCGTGTTAAAAACATCAAATTAAACTCAAGGCAACAATTAGCTCAATCCATTATCATCAAATCCATTACAGCTCACAGTTGTTCAAAATAGCTTGGAACCCTTCACACTGATCAGATAGTGTGTGGCAAAGAATTAATAATTCAAACCTCCAAAAACACACATATATGCACTGAATTAAGGCACAGCCTGACCTTAATAAGGGGATGCTGCCAGTGAAGACAAGCATGGAGTCTGAGTTTGGCTTTCGAGCAGCATGGAGCCATTTAATCCATCCCTTGATTAACTCATCGTCTGTCCACTTGTCCTACAGACATGTGCTGACATGTCATAATCATCATAATTCTCATCAGCCTCCAAGCTTGCTCCCTGGCTTCTTGATTAGGGCCCAATTCCCAGAAGGGCCTTGCTTAATGCTTAATAATTCCTCTCAGCTTCACACCAATGTACCATGGGCCCTTCGATTAAATAGACGATATCTTGCATGCACACTTGCTTTGGATGGACTAGCCTTAACCACACAAAAAAACGCAAAGAAAGTAAAATAATTTTTTTTCCCAAGCAGTTAGTACTATTTTTTAAAATGTTGTCTTTTAATTTTAAAGAAATATTATGATTTGCTGAATAGGTTGCATTAGCTGTACAATGTCTAGTAAGTGGATGTACAGCACAACAAACTGGGTGTAAAAATACACCTAGATACCTCTCCTTACACCTAAATACACATTTCCTTGATTATATCAGTCAGGATTGATATTCTTTTCATGCAATTCTCTATTTCCCCTGTGCTTTATTGCCAAAAACTGTTAGTTGCATTTCTTATTTATTTACCAACAGAGGAAGACAAGAGGCCTGGTGTGGCTCTCCAAGCCTGGCTGGATACTCACCAGAGACTACCATGACCCACACTCCCTGCACAAGGCCAGCAAGGTGGGAAATAAGCACACTCATTTCCCCTGGACCCAGATGCTGTTTGCTTATCAACACTACCTTTAAGGGTCATGACTCAGAGATGAGACAGTCAAGAGACAGCACACACATTTACCGATGCACGTGCTAGGCTCTTCAGGGCCACAGTTTATTCACATGTATGCTCTGAACAAGTGGCGGCAATAAGCCCTACCTTGAATGATGTGCTGCTGATAGTAGGCAGCTGTTTTCCTCCTTTTTTCACTCTCTTGTCAGTGATGTCTATTTTCTTTTTAATCAATAATCAATCAAAACATATTTTTAGCTATTGCACAGTTTTGGTTATACTGAAGATGAAAACAGAATGAATCTGAAGTCTTTTAGGTAGGGATATTTAAGAAGATAAAGAAAGGCTACAATAATTATACTCAAGCAAAATCTGTAGGATTTGTATCTGGTCACTGAGTGTAAACTGGAAAAAAAAACATTGAAGCAAAACGCAAGAACAACTGCTGCTTAAAACACACAAGTCAGTATTGATTGGATTACTAACAGAGTAAAGTAACCAAGCACAGCCCCTGCACATGTCCCTCAGTTTGGTAAACAAGGTAGAAGACTACAAAATCATCGCACCTTCATTCAATTTTGTATCGTCAAATGCATTGCCAGGTTGCACTACTTACATGCTTTAACCATGGCCGATATCATTTTTTTAATCTTTGAAAGTACATTCGGTTTGCTTGAAAACAAATGAATTATATTTCACTTTGTTTCTCACTGGTGTAATACAACTAATCTGTGGGCAAACAAGAAAAATTCATTTAACTAGCTATGCTTTTTTTTCCATCATAAGCCTTTGAAATGTAAAACACTGCACATAAACAAGGGATTTGTTTCAGATTACAGGAACAAATGGCAAGAATTAGGATCCTTGTGGATTTGATGTGTTAAGTAATTTTCACCAAACTCTGCTCTTGACTACGTAAAACATTTAGTAATTAGCATCATTTTCACTTTCTCTTGTAAATAATGTCCCAATAGCAGCATCTCATTTGAGTTGAGGTCATGAGGGAATCATCACACATTGCAGAACTGTCATCAAATACAATCTGTCCTATTCGTTATAATCACTCTGGGCATTAGCTCAAAGTTATGTGTGCTGTTGTTCTCCAAACTGACATGTGTCAGGTGCTACTTGACTAGCCACTGATGAGCTCACTGACCATGAGTGCATAGACTGTCAAGGGAATTCAGGCTTCCAGCATAGACATTAGGCATTCAAAGTCAATCAAATTAGCTCCTTCCAGTCCACTAACCCAAACAGCAATGAACTTCTCTTCAAACCAACCGCTTTGTGCTGCTAACATTGACCAGCGATCTAAAATGCACCCCATGTGGTGTAGCATACATTGATGAATATTGCAGATACTAACAACTGAACAACACACCACACTCTGTGTGTAGTGTAGTGAACAGCGTCACTGATACATCTTTTCTTCCTAGTGGCTTCAGCATTGTTTCAAAAGAAAAAAAACAAAATCAAATTGTACTAATATTTACAAGAGACAAAGAGGTTTTTGTTGTATTCTGAGAGCTCTGCAGGTGTTGGGCCTCCTCAGGAGAAGACCAGAGAGCAAAAACTAAAAATTAGGATCACTTTTGCAACTTTTTGAACAGGAATCCATGTTGCACCGACTGCTACTGTTTTGATGTTTATCTTCAAGCATTTTGGCTGTTTAAATAGCCTGCAGATTGCTACTTGAAAACTCTCGATGTAGGCAAAGTTGTAAAGTTGCATGACATTAGATATTCACAGGGACATCAAACCAAATCCTTGGTGCAAAAGAGCTTTCAATCCACTTCCATTTGCTTTTGAGATTTTGTCAAAAGGTGGTGAAGGGAAAAAAAAAGTAAACAGCACACAGCTGGGAAGAGGTTTGAATGTGAGAGGCCAGGGAGGAGGTGGAGACTCTCCTTCTATCAACAAGCTTTTTTTCTGAACTCATGTAAATCTTGCTGAAACTAACAGCAATTCTTTTGTACTTTTAAACTTCCACATGAGAGAAAAATATGATATGTATATTAGAACTGGAACTTTAGAGTTATAACCTTTATTGTTAACATGAAATATCTTTCTACAACAGTCTAGATTGAAATCAATTGAGAGTGATTCAATGGAGAGGCAATGGTTTGTTTAACAAGATTGAAGCAAAAAGTTTTTTTTTTTCATGCTTTTCTTTTAAAAGTTATCAAATAGGATCGTACATACAACTTTTAGAAATAATTTGAACACTAAAATCTGTAATGCATTTGAAACGCCAGGTCCCATTTGCTCCAGAAAACCAGGTTTATGAGAGTAGCCAAGTGACCCTCTTAAATCCAATAATGAGCAAATTAAGAATGGAAATGGCAGCTTCAAGAAGGAAAGTGCTGGTGATATAACCTAGGGCAAATTTAATGGCAGATTCATTAACTAAAAAATGGCCAAGAACACAAGAGTGCTCATTCCTTTGTGTCATTAGGACCCTGTAAACAGAATTGCAAGAGCATCCTTAGGCCCCATGTTTCCCTGAGGCAGAGGGCTGCAGTGTTTAAGGATCAAAGAGATGAGGTAGTGGAGGTGTGACTCAGGGTTTATAGGTGTAGGGAAATTGAAAATTTCCTTAATCTGTTGTGGCCTACTTAAAAAAAGTGGGCCAAAGTTTCATAATGCACACCTACATAGCTGGCCAACAATCACAGGTTTTCCACCATAACAGAAATCTTTAAATGCTTCCCATATCTGTGATTGTTCTGTATTACCATGATAATAACTGTAAAACTTTCAGTAAATGATCTTTTATGCTAAATGAGCTGTCTGGAAAACTGAAGCATTTAATGTTTAGTTTGCTTGTAAAGTGTTTTATGTGATCAGAGAAACATGACTATGAAGTCTATAATATTTAATATTAAATAATTTTATTTTGTGGTTTTCATTGTTCTTTGTCATTCACAGGCACACATCTTTCTTGTTAAAAAAAAACACTTATAAGAATGTAGTGTATATGAATGAGAGTGTTTCGATTGAGAAGCTGTGTTATGGTTATGTTTTTGCCATGTTTGTGGGTGTTGCCAGTGCCCACTTCCTTCAGGTGTTGGCTATTTTCATTTGTTTCTCTGGGCCAGACGTTTGGAT